>NC_083292.1:36008938-36203938 GCF_963506605.1 Zootoca vivipara | reverse complement strand
TCTTGGACACCACTTGGAAACGATTGTAATGAAATAAAAGACAAATAGTTTAAATCAATATAGTATCATACTGTAAAGCATCTTTGTACTGTCTCTCTCTCTCTCTCTCTATACACACACACACACACACACACACACACACACACACACACACACATATATATATATATATACACATACACTTTATGTTAATATATGCTTTATGTATTTTTGTACCTAGTTATATTTTTTAAAATATATAAAAGCTACATGTAAATTGCATTCATGAAGAAGACAAGTTTGGCCCCCAATCTATTGCTCCAAATGGGATGTCCATGGGCATTCCAACACTGCAAGGGGAAGGACCACAGAATGTAGCAGTTATACAGGTTATTCTGGGCTTCTGGTTGATATTAGTGCCAGCAGAGAGCCAGGGGACACCTAAGATTGGGTACTGTTGAGTGGAAGGGAGGGGAGATATTCAAGAATATTGGTTCAGGTCGTTTAGCAAATGAGTGGGGTTTACACTGTCGTGTAATGAGTTGCAATAACCCAGTAATAATCAGGTCATTGGGGGGAGGTATCCCATGACAATAGCTTTTAACACATTGAAAACTGTTCATTGCAAAGTACGATAATCCAGTCAACTAAACCCTATTCATATTAATTTTAATGAGATTATCTGACCCTAGATTATCTGCACTATACAGTTATAGCACTATAATAATACGTGAAAAATAAGGAAACTTGTGAACTGTACTTTTTAAGGTGCTCAGAGTTAATAGGGCGCTCATTTCACCTGACAGCATTTCCTGGGAAGAGGAATTTGATAGTCAAATCACTTTTCATATTGCAGCACTGTATGGGGAAGAGAGGGTTCCTAACAACTCTCAGAACCTGATTACAAACCACCATTTCCCAAGATCATTTGAGGGAAGCCATGACTATTTAAAGTAAAAAAGATATTGTGGTGCTTGGGCCCTTCTTGTGGGATACAAATAGGGGCATCTGGTTGGCCACTGCAAGAACAGGATGCAGGTCTAGATGTGGGACTATATAGGCCATTATCCTATCAGCAGGCTCTTCTTATGTTCTCTTAATGCTTTTCTTTAGATCCATTCAGCAAAAATGTCTTGTGGAAAGACCCAGTGCTATAGTAAGTGCCCTACCTCCACTGTCACCATTCAGCCACCACCGTTTGCTATATCCATCCCGGGCCCAGCTATCCACTGTTCTGACCAGCCTCTCTGCGTCGAGCAATGCAACCCTTGCGCTCCCGCTCTGTGCTGCGAGGGAATCTCCCCCAACCTTTGTTCTCCACTGTCGCTACCCAGAAGTGACTGCAGCCCTTGCCGAAGATTCTAAGGACCCACAACTCAGGCACAGAATGAACCATTCGAAGACGACTGTGGAAAACTAATCAGAAAATGGGATTCAGAATTGGGACGTTCAGAATTTCTGAGTTTGTCGGCATAAATTCACATGTATCCAATCCTAGGCCTCACCTGAACAGACCAGCTGATATTATTTTCAGCTTCTGATTCACCCAAGATTCTACCCAATCTGAAAAGCACTATTGTGTGCCATTTCCTTTCAAAAAAGGAACAAAATGAACATTCTACCCCTGTGACTTCTCATAAGTTTTTCAATCTTTTGGCTGCAAAAATAACCTCAACAAATTATGTAGCTCAGTCACTTGGAGAGATTTGATCAACATCACACCCCTGTGATGGACTTTCCCCTGCAATCTTTTGCTTTCTCGTTAGTAATATTTGCATTTAAGTAACCTCCATGTCTGGATTGGCATTTGGTACCACCTGAAACTTTGGAAAGGTTCTTTGCTTCTGCTTCTCAATAATAATAAAACTTCCTACTGTATCAATACCTACAGTTTCCTAGGAATGTTATTCGGTCTTTCTGGTTTCCATCCCAGATGGTGTTCTCCTGGGAAAATGCATAAACCACAACGCAGAACAGCAATATCAGGAATATGGGAACTGCTTCATATTGAGTCAGACCACTGCTCCATCTAGCTCAGTATTGTCTACACTGAGTGGCAGAGGCTCTCCAGGGTTTCAAGGAGAGGACATTCCCTGTCAGAGATAGAACCAGAGACCTTTTACATTGCATCTGTCACGGAGGTGAGACCCTTCCTAAAATGTAAAATAAGATTTTAATTCTCTTGGTTCTGGATTTAATCTGATTTAAACTGTTTCCCCCCGATGAAAATAGGGATGTCCTATTTAATAATAATAATAATAATAATAATAATAATAATAATAATAATAATGTCCCAGCCACTCTGGGTGGCTTTCCACATTAATAAAAACACATAGTAAAACATTAAACTTTTTTTTAAAAAAAAAACTTCCCTAGACAGGGCTGCATAGTTACTTGTCTCCTTGGCTTGGTGGTCACTTAACGCCATACCCTCCAACCAGAGCTCTTTGCCCCAGCTGGAACTCAATGGAACTCATTTCTGGCACCTCTCAAATGCAGCCATTTTCATTCTAAGGGAACGTGGAAGGATGCTCATGGTGCGTTCCAGCACATCTTTGTCTACAAAAATAGCATTGCCTTCAGCTTTTCACTGATGAAAAAAGGGATGTCCTAAGGAAAAGCGGGAGATTCTGGGATCAAATCTGAAACAAAGACCGCTTCTGTAAATCTGGGGTTCTCCCTGGAAAAAGGGACACTTGGAGGGTCTGCATTTAGAATTCTAAACTACATGATTAAAAAAAACCCACCAAAACAAAACTAAGTCCTTGCCACCTTGCTTCTGAAGCCTATCCAACATACACATTCCCAAATATGTGGCAATGTTCCTGGGGACTCACATCCCTTCCTTCCTGAAATTATTTTGGCCACTTTGTTGCCATTCCAGATTTTCCAAACATGTACGGTCCTCATCACTCCCTATTCCACACTGCCAACTGCCCACCCCAATAAATGACCTTGCAGTCTAACAGGTGCAAAAGGGTTGTTTTATGTGACATCACATTAATTGGTAGAATCCGTTCTTTGGAAACTCTGTTTCCCAAGATATGAGCTATCTAGGCCAAGACAGCAATTAATGCAACCCCAGTTTTTGTCACAAGTGATTTTTGATGAATACAAAAAACAATATTAAGCCAAAATCTGAATGAGACCACAGCTGAGTTATTCCTAGATCAGCTCATGATATGACTGCTGGGATCATATTTTTCTCTAATAAGGGATCATATTAGGGCAGGTGTTGCCGAACTACATTTCCCACCATCCCTAGCCTTTGTCCAAGCTTGCTACAGCAGATGGAAGTTGTAGTTTAGCAACAATTGCAGAGGCAAAGATTCCCCAGCATTGTTTATTTAGACTGGATTTCCAAAGGGGCAGAGGATAATGATGAAATAAGTAACGCATTCAACCTATTGACTTATTTCCAGGAAATATCACCTGGTGCTTACCTGGGTGTCTTTTTGGCAACAAAAGACTCCATTCACACACACACACACACACACACATATATATATATAATCTCAAGCATTTTGGCAGCTTGGGGAAAGTGCCAAATGTGTTCATTGAGATTTATTTACTCTCAGGTTGAAATATACTCGGAGTCGAGAGTGAATTCCATGCTCTTTATTCAGCTCGTAGTCATCAAGGAGAAGAAGAGAAGAAGAATGGCCTTTTCCCCAAACCATCTGCTTATATACATTATTTACACAATGGGCTTTGCGTGATTGGCTACTTCAGGGCTACACCTGTGGGCCAATCAGTTTGTGGATTGACTTCTGCCAGCAGCCTGATTGGCTGCTCTTGCAGGCCAATCAGGTTGCGGATTCGCTTCTGCCAGCCGCCTGATTGGCTGCTCCTGCAGGTTGCGGATTCACTTCCACCTGGAGTTGGATTGAATCAGGTTGCGGATTCACTTCCACCTGGAGTTGGATTGGGTGGCTCCTGCGGACCAATCAGACTGCTGATTCTAAATCCTATTGTTCTATGATTCAGCTCAGTACATAACACAGGTAAAGGTAAAGGGACCCCTGATCATTAGGTCCAGTCGTGACCGACTCTGGGGTTGCACGCTCAACTCGCATTATTGCCCGAGGGAGCCGGCGTACAGCTTCCAGGTCATGTGGCCAGCATGACAAACGCCATTTACCTTCCCACTGTTTATCTACCTTCCCACTGTTTATCTACTTTGCCCTATAAAGCCATTCCCCCCCACACACACTTTAAAAATTGATACTAGCATTTGCTTTTTCATTTAAAATATGTGCAGGCTACCTAAAGGTCTCTAAAGACAGTTTCTAAATACAGTGGTGCCTCAATTTATGAAGATAATCCGTTCCGATGGCACCTTCGTAAGTCGGAAAATTCGTAAGTTGATGAAAGCCGCTTACCACTGCTTCCCCCATAGGAATGCATGGGGGGGGGGAGACGGAACATTTGGAAGTCGAAGAAACCACATCTAAAACTTCATAAGTCGGGAAAACCCTATCTAAAGCTTCCCAGGGTTTCCCTTTGGATGTCGTAGAATTTGTTAGTGCACTGCCATTTTCCCCCTTTGGATGTCGACAATTTCCTAAGTCGATTCATTCGTAACTCGAGATACCAGTGTAGTACTGCTACTAAGACCAGATTCAAACATCACTGCTCCAGAGAAAGATGTTAACTCAGTTTTAAAAAGTATAGAACAATCACCTCCTCATACCAGAAGCAACTCACCAAACCAGTTTATAACAATTAGCTCACATGGAACCCTTTACGTTCTTCTGATATTGTGCAACAGCTAGCCAGGCAGCTGCAAGGTGATAACCAGACAGAGGTTTGAAATGACAATTCACCTTGATGTTTTGAACACTGTTTAATCGGTTCTGGAGACTTCAGTGGTTATTTCAGTAATTTCTGCAATTTCTCAAACATTAATGAAAAAAAATTCCTTCCAGCAGCACCTTAGAGACCAACTAAGTTTGTCATTGGTATGAGCTTTCGTGTGCATGCATGAAAGCTCATTCCAATGACAAACTTAGTTGGTCTCTAAGGTGCTGCTGGAAGGATTTTTTAAAATTTTGTTTCGACTACGTCAGACCATCACGGCTACCTACCTGTAACTAGAATTAATGAAACAGCAACAATAAAAGAAGCATCTATCTCGACTTCCGGTGTGGTGCTCTCAAGTGGCTGGTCAGGGAATTCTTGGCCATGGGGGAGGAAGCCGATTCCTGGAAGCCTGACAGTTTCTGAATCTTCCAAACACATCTCCACATTAGTTTGCAATTTTTATTTTTAAAGACATTCAGAGAAGATGAATGCTAACCTACTTCCAAATAGAAATTCTAAAATACAGTGGTACCTCGGTTTGCAAAATTAATCCGTTCCAGAAGTCCATTCTTAAACCGAAGCCTTTCTTATACTGAGGCACGCTTTCCCTAATGAGGCCTCCCACCACTTTTGCCCTTCCACCATTGGGATTCTGTTCTTAGACCTTAGCTGCCAAGTATCCCGTTTTTCGTGGGAAACCCACAGATTAATCTGTTTCCCGCTGTTCTCCCGAATGGAGAAAAGTCCCAGAAATCCCCCAGATTTCCTACCTGCCAGGGAGCCTCCATTTTGGGTGTTGTTCTACCCATGTGCGGGCAGCGGAAAAAGGGCAGAGCAGCACCGGAATTTGCTTCTACGCATGCCCAGCGGCAATCTTGGTGGTGGCTGCATGGCGGCGGCCATCTTGGTGGTGGCCACATGTTGACAGCCGTCACCAAGATGGCCACCGCCATGTGTGGCCACCACCACGTTGGCTGCCAGGCATGCATAGAAGCGACTTCCAGTGCCACTGTGCCCTATTTCCGGTGCCCACACATGGGCAGAGCGGCCCCGGAAGTTGCTTCTATGCAACTTCTGCTGCTGCGCTGCTGCTGATCCCACAATTTTCAGCGGGAGACTTGAGTGTAAGGTCTCTGTTGTTGTTTAAAGCCATGGTTTTCCTCTGTGTTCCTTCATCACTGCTTTATTCAAACTTCTGATGGTATTTTAAACCACCACTTTCCCCCTCTCAGTGTGACTCCCTTCTCACTGTTATACCATGACTGCTGCTGTTGTACAACCTGCCCTTACTTTTTCTCTCATCCCCTGCTCTAATTTCATGCAAATCCAGGATTATCAATCATTTCCAATGGAGGCTGCTATCTGACTTCACACAAATCCAAGATTTTGATGTGGCACTGCAGCTCCTCAAATGGTGGCTACATGATGACATGATGAGTTTTTTTTATACACTAGCTGACCCGGCCACGCATTGCTGTGGTTTTTTTGGGGGGGGGGAGTATTGATGTTATATATATATATATATATATATATATATATATATATATATATATACACACACACACACACAGAGAGAGAGAGAGAGAGAGAGAGAGAGAGAGAGAGAGAGAGAGAGAGAGAGAGAGAGAGAGAGAGAGAGAGAGAATGGTAGTGGTTGCATAACTTGTTTTTGGTTAGTGTTTTGATGTAATATGCTTTTTCGGATGTATGAAATTTGTCCTTGGATTTGTTGTTTTAATTTTTTTTGTTTTCTTATGATTTCTTATGATTGTTTGCCCGTCCTCCCCCCACCCAGGGCTCCACTCAGGATAGTATTTAAAGTAGAGTAGAGGCCTAGTTTGCAGACCGTAGATCTGAGGCCTAGTCTGTAAAGTGGAACCGAGGCCTAGTATGTAGGCTGTAAAGTGGAGCCGAGGCCTAGTCTGTGAAGTAGAGTCCAGGCCTAGTCTGCAGGCTGTAAAGTAGAGCCAAGGCCTAGTCTGTAGCCTGTAAAATAGAGCTGAGGTCTAGTCTGTCGGCCTTGGCTTGGGCTAGTATTTAAATGTGAGCCAACTCTGGGTTAGGATGGGGCTCCACCACTCTCTTCCTCCTCAGATTCAGTTGCAGCCAAGCTACTCTTAAAGGCCCCATGTGCAAAATTGCCTTGACACTAAATGTAACTTGCATTTGGAATTCAAGACTCGATGTGACATAGTGAGAAGCTATGATGGCTTAAGGGCTTTTGTAAGTGTCTCAGCATTTTCGGGGCAGTTGGTTGTTATCTTCTTGTTGCTATCAAGAGAACATCTGGTCCCTAGCTTGCAAGACTTTTTTCACCTGACTGACAGAGCTACAAAAGCTGAGGCTGCTGAAGAGGTGAGAGCCCCTCTTGGCTATTTCTGAGTGAAGACCCAGTACATCAAACATGAATTTCCACAGCCACCACCTGCTATGAACAGCCATTGGCAGGACTGGCAGCAAAAGCAGCAAATGTGTTCTATACTCGAGATAATATTTTATTCCCAGGCCAATTCTGTATTTTAAAGGTGCACTTTATATCTAACTTCCTTTCATAATTCTTTCTTTTGAAATATTTAATATACTTAATATATACATGTCCAGAGGAGGGCAACCAAAATGGTCAAAGGCCTGGAAACAATGCCTTATGAGGAACGGCTTAGGAAGCTGGGTATGTTTGGCCTGGAGAAGACCACATAACACCGGTCTTGAAAGATCTACATTGGCTCCCAGTACGTTTCCGAGCACAATTCAAAGTGTTGGTGCTGACCTTTAAAGCCCTAAATGGCCTCGGTCCAGTATACCTGAAGGAGCGTCTCCACCTCCATCATTCTGCCCGGACACTGAGGTCCAGCACCGAGGGCCTTCTGGCAGTTCCCTCGTTGCGAGAAGCCAAGTTGCAGGGAACTAGGCAGAGGGCCTTCTCAGTGGTGGTGCCTGCCCTGTGGAACGCCCTCCCAACAGATGTCAAAGAGGAAAACAACTACCAGACTTTTAGAAGACATCTGAAGAACCTCCTGACAGTAAGAGCTAGACAGTTATTTTTCTTTGAATGTGTATGCTATATCTGATTTTCTTCTGTAATTGTTTCTTCTGGATGGTTTGATATGATATTTCAAAACTATTTGATTTCTCCCCCGTCAAAACATAAAGCAATACAGAAATGAACGGAATGACCATAATGATTTTAATCTGCATTGATCCATTGAATTTAATGGTGCCAAGTACATCATGTCAGTTAATCTCAGCTAGTCTGTCCTGAGCAGAACATACAACCTCATTCCCTCAAATTCAACTACATATTCTAAATATCCCCATTTACAATGACATTTCCTGATTTCTAATTCCGTGAATTCCTTCCAATATACTTTCTGCATCTCATGTTGCCTGATGGTGGCACTTAGAATCTTCGGCAAGGGCTGCAGTCACTTCTGGGTGGCAACAATGGAGAGGAGAGGCTGGGGGAGTTGAAAGCGGGAGTTGCACCAGTGGAGATGGAGGCATATCCCATGGGGTTCATCCCCTCGCAGCACAGAGCGGGAGTGCAAGGGTTGCATTGCTCAATGCAGGAGGGTTGGTCAGAGCAGTGGAGAGCTGGGCCCGGGATTGATATGGTGAAGGGTGGCGGCTGAATGGTGACGGTGGAGGTAGGGCATTTACTGTAGCACTGGGTCTTTCCGCAAGACATCTTTGCTGAATGGATCTAAAGAAACACATCAAAAGAACATAAGAAGAGGCTGATGAATTAGTTTATGGCCCATCCAGTCCCACATCCTGTTCTCCCACTGGCCAACAAGATATTCCTATGGAAAGCCCACAAACAGTCCCAAGCACAACAGCTTCTTCCCTCATATGGTTTTGAGCAATGGGTATTCAGAAGGACCTCTAGTTAAATAAACATTGGTCAATGTTGCTTGGACTCCCTGACCATTGGTGTTTAGAACATCTGCTGTATGGTTTTCGACACATGATGAAAAACTTTTTTTTATTTATATAGACAAACCTACTACTGTAAGGACACCAGAAATGTAATATGGATGATTGGCTTCCCAAATTGACCAGACGAAATCTCAGGCAGTTGTACATATTATAAAACAGATTTATTAAAACATTTATTGCAATAAATGGTGGCAGTGAGAATGAGTTTCTCATTCTGCCCGACCCATGGGCATACACAGAGTGCTTTTATAACAAAACTTACCCACCGCCACCCCCATGTAAATTACAAAGCTTATACAGGATGTGCTCTTGTGGTTTATGCTAGACAGGATGGAACAAAGGAACAAAATGTGGTGTAGCTAGAATTTCTTAGAAGTGCTGTGTGTGGTTAGATCTTTGCATTAGATGTGCAAACATGCTGTGCCTGTGTGCAAAGTGCTGCCTGGTTTACTTTCTATCAGAGAAAGAGAGATTTTGAAAATGGAGTTCCTCTGGCTACTTAGGGCCTGTGCAGCCTGACCAGGATTATTCTGGCCCTGGTCATTGCCACCCTATACTACCACAGGTGGTTGCTCATGCCAGAACACACCCACTCAAGTTAAGGAGCATGACTAAGGCCCCGTCCGTTCTATACATTTCAACCTGCATTTTTTTACTTAACATCCAAGTAGCCTGGTTAGAGTTTTTAGGAGACCTTTCTCCTCCTCATTGAGTTTCAGTTTTCAGGGTGATTTAACAAGCAGTCCCTCTTCCCCAGGGAACCTGGTGAGGGGAAAATGGGTGCCCCAACCATTCTAACCACTCCCAAAATACTACAGTTCCCAAGAGTCATTGTTTTTAATAGGGTGTGACAGTGCTGTAACTGTACAACACAGGAGGGGGTCAGAAATATTAATGGGAGTACTCTGAGTAGGATTTAGTTGACTTGATTGAATTACATTACAAAGAATATATTATATTATGTTAAAAGGTATTGACATGGGATATCTTGCCCCATGGCCTGATCATTACTGAGTTATTCCTATTCATTACACAGCAGTCTAGACCCCACTCATCTGTGAAACCACCTGAATTATGATTATTATTGCCTCTCTGCCCACCCTTCCACTCAGCTGTACCCAAACTCTGCTGAGCCCTCGTTCTCTGTGGGCACCTATACCAACCAGAAGGTTAACATAATCTACATAGCAGCCACATTTTGTGCTCCTTCCACTCTACATTGCTAGAATGTCCAAGGACTTTGCAGAGTAAATCATTCACAATGATTTTCAACCCCTGTCTGCCCTGACCACAATATATATCACCAAATACCCTGTTTCTCATATTTTAAGACATACCCATAAAATAAGCCATAGCAGGATTTTTAAGCATTCAAGGAATATAAGCCATACCCCGAAAATAAGACATAGCGATAGGCACAGCAGCAATACCGGCCATGGCAGGAGGAGGAGGAAAAATATAAGACATCCCCTGAAAATAAGCCATAGTGTGTTTTTTTGAGGAAAAAATAAATATAAGACATGTCTTATAATATGAGAAACACGGTATACATGTTGGCTCCTACCACAACTCTCTATCATGCAGTATCCTTCACAGGACCTGCCAAATTCTGTAAATCGACCTTCCCGCCCCCCAAGTAATTTAAATTGTCATGGATTGCCGTTCATGCCAGTCTCATGCAGAGCAGACCTGTTCAAGCTAATGCACATGACTAAGGTCCCATTAACTCTATACATTTAAACTTTACTACTACTTAACTACTTTAAGCAGTCATGGCATCCCCCAAAGAATCCTGGGTAATGGTAGTTTTTTAATGGGTGCAGAGTTCTTAGGAGCCCAACGTCCCCTCACAGAGCTTCACTTTTCAGAGTGATTTAAAAATCAACTCCTATTCCTAGAAATCTCTGTAAGGGGGGAATTGGTGCTCTCCCGATTCGAAACAATTCCAAAGTGCTATGGTTCCCAAGATTCATTATTTTTAATGTGGCCTAATTCAGAGTCATTCATTGATTCAACAATCAATTCCTCTTCGCAGGGTGAGGAAGAAATCCTCCCTACCCCCGGTAACTCCAAGCACCCTTTAAACAACACATAATCTCAAGATTCATCATATTTAAATGTGGTATGATATTGCTTGCATTGTTGGGATGTTCATAGACATTCCAGAGTACAGAATAATTAATACTCATGAACCCCTGCCTCTTCTGAGCTCAATATATATACTAAAATCTACTTTCCTCAAAAAAACTGTTGGAATTCAAAGATTTTGAACATTCTGTAATGCATCGTAACCAAACTTACCTGGTTCTTCAATGAGGAGGACTCAAGTGGAGCGTCTCAGTGTTGAGGAAGGCTGATGGTGTCTCCTTGCATCTCAGGGCTTTTTTATACCATTCCATTTCAGAAGGTTCTAATTAACTGCTAGCATCACGTCCCATCATACAATATACAGGTTGTTCCAAATTATGATTTCCCTCTGCATACTCATTTGCTCCACCTGGTGTTTCAGCCCATACGCACGATCCTCCCTGCGGAAATTGCTAGGGTCCAAATGTTTGCAAATGTGACTTTGGGTGCTACTGAGCTAAAGCAGCCTAATTTCATAGACTCAAGTTAACATAGTTACAGGTAGTTAGCCGTTTTGGTCTGACGTAGTCAAAACAAAATAAAAAAATTCCTTCCGGTAGCACCTTAGAAACCAACTACGTTTGTCCTTGGTATGAGTTTCCTGTGCATGCACACTTCTTCAGATACACTTCTTAGAGGAATCATAGAATTTTAAAGTTGGAAGGAACCAACTTGTCAGGTTGAATCCTGACAAGACAGAAGTACTGTTTGTGGGGGACAGGAGGCGGGCAGGTGTGGAGGACTCCCTGGTCCTGAATGGGGTAACTGTGCCCCTGAAGGACCAGGTGTGCAGCCTGGGAGTCATTCTGGACTCACAGCTGTCCATGGAGGTGTAGGTCAATTCTGTGTCCAGGGCAGCTGTCTATCAGCTCCATCTGGTACCCAGGCTGAGACCCTACCTGTCCGCAGACTGTCTCTCCAGAGTGGTGCATGCTCTAGTTCTCAACCACTTGGACTACTGCAATGCGCTCTACTTGGGGCTACCTTTGAAGGTGACCCGGAAACTATAACTAGCTAGACTGGTGACTGGGAGCTACCCCCGAGACCACATAACACCGGTCTTGAAAGATCTACATTGGCTCCCAGTACGTTTCCGAGCACAGTTCAAAGTGTTGGTGCTGACCTTTAAAGCCCTAAATGGCCTTGGTCCAGTATACCTGAAGCGTCTCCACCCAAATCGTTCTGCCCGGACACTGAGATCCAGTACCGAGGGCCTTCTGGCGGTTCCCTCATTGCGAGAAGCCAAGTTGCCGGGAACCAGGCAGAGGGCCTTCTCGGTGGTGGCGCCACGCCCTCTCATCAGATGTCAAAGAGAAAAACAGCTACCAGATTTTTAGAAGACTTCTGAAGGCAACCCGGTTTAGGGAGGCTTTTTAATCTTTAATAAGATCATTTTATTTCTTTTTTCTGTTGGAAGCCGCCCAGAGTGTCTGGGGAAACCCAGCCAGATGGGCAGGGTATAAATAATCAATTATTATTATTATTATTATTATTATTATTATTATTATTATTATTATTATTATTATTTTATTACCCCAAGGGT
Organism: Zootoca vivipara; assembly: GCF_963506605.1. Taxonomy (NCBI): domain Eukaryota; kingdom Metazoa; phylum Chordata; class Lepidosauria; order Squamata; family Lacertidae; genus Zootoca; species Zootoca vivipara. The sequence goes on along the minus strand of NC_083292.1, from coordinate 36,191,550 downwards.
CCTCTAGTCCAACACCCTGCAATGCAGGAATGGGCAGGTGACCCTTATGTGGATCAAACCCATGACACTGGCGCTATCAGCACTGCACTCTAATCAACCAAGATGGGATGCTAAAAACTTCCCAACATCATCTTTGCCATTACCTGTGTCAATGGGGGAGTTACACCAATTAAGGTGAACTTCTGCATGTTCATAGCTGGTCCAACCCTTAGGCAACGTGATTTGTCTTGCTCAGGTGGTTGACACAGGGGACCCTAACCATTTTTGGAGGGAGGATCCTGACTATAAGCTAATATCCCGGGGAGAACAGCTGGTCCTACCCCTAAGCAGAGGGAGGTCTCTGGCTCAGGTGGTTGAAGCAGGGGATGCATCGGTGGAGCATGATGTTGGAGGATAGAGCTATGCAGTGCCAGCTGGCCTGTCTCATGCCAACCTGTGTTTCTGGTGGGAGACATCCCATCACTGTGAATGGGGGTATATCTTTATTTTGGGCTACTTGCATACACCTGCATTGCAGGGTTTTGGACTAGATGAGCCTTGGGGTCCTTTCCAACGGGATGATACTTTGAAAATGGGCTGCGGAGCTAGGAATCCTGTTTTAGCTCAGTATTCTCCAAAGTCAGTTTTGCAAGCATTTGGATCCTTAGCAATTTCCGGAGGGAGGGACCCTATGGGATGAAACACCAGGCAGAACAAATGAGTACAGATGGTGAAATCACACCTTGGAACAGGATGGATATTATATAATAGGACATGATGCTAGCAGTTAATTGGGACCTTCTGGAAAGGAATGGTATAAAAAAGCCCTGAAATGCCAGGAGACAGCATCACCCTCCCTCAACACTGAGACGCTCCAGTTGAATCCTGCTCTTTGAGGAATCAGGTAAGTTTAACCAAGATGCATTCTAGCATATTCAGAATCTTTAAATTACAGCAGCTTTTGGGGATAAGTTTATTCACTGAATGCTGCTTTTCTTGGCGGTTCTTTTGTGGAATGCTGCAGGATGGAAAGTGGTGGTAGGACCCAGGAGGGACATGTGAAGATATATGCTGAGGTCAAAGCAGGCAGGGATTCAAGAGGATTACTTTATTTTAGAGGACAAGGAGATCTAGATTCAAATGTACTCGTTTAAATGTTTCCATGCTCAATCGCTACAGTTTTCGGGGAAGTCCCTGTAAGGAATCCCCTATGACTTGGATAAACAGGTCATATCCACCCGGAGCCATGTGTTCAATATTACAGGGGCAATTATTGTGAACTCACTTCTAATAGAGGTCCAGAATGACCTCCCTCATTGTTGTTCCTACTGAAGACTTTTCAAAATAATAATAATAATAATAATAATAATAATAATAATAATAATAGGATTTTAAAAAGTCTTTAGTATATTTTATTGAAGTCTGATTTTATTCCTTTTACTTTTTCTATAATGTATTTCTTGGACACCACTTGGAGATGATTGTAGTGAAAACAAAATACAAATAATAATGAAATAATATCATAATGTAAAGCATCTTTGTACCTATTTACATATTCAGAAGTCTAGTTTGGCCCCCAATCTATTGCTCCAAATGGGATGTCCTGAGATTGGGTACTGTTGAATGGAAAGGAGGGCAGAAATTCAAGAATATTGGTTCAGGTTGTTTAGCAAATGGGTGGGGTTTACATTGTCATGTAATGAGTAGCTATAACTCGGTAATAACCAGGTCATTGAGGGAAGGTATCCCATGACAATAACTTTTAACACAATGCAAACTATTCATTGCAAAGTACTATAATTCAGCCAACTAAACCCAATTCATATTAATTTCAATGAAATTATCTGACCCTAAATTATCTGCACTATACAGTTATAGCACCATAATACCCCGTGAAAAATAAGGAAACTTGTGAACTGTACTTTTTAAGGTGCTTAGAGTTAATAGGGGGCACATTTCCCCTGACAGCATTTCCTGGGAAGAGGAATTTGATAGTTAAATCACTTTTCATATTGTGACACTGTACGGGGAAGAGAGGGCTCCTAACAGCTTTCAGAACCTGATTACAAACTACCATTTCCCAGGATTCTTTGAGGGAAGCCATGACTATTTAAAGTAAAAAAAAGATATTGTGATGCTTGGGCCCTTCTTGTGGGATACAAATAGGGGCATCTGGTTGGCCACTGCAAGAACAGGATGCAGGTCTAGATGTGGGACTATATAGGCCATTATCCCATCAGCAGGCTCTTCTTATACTCTCTTAATGCTTTTCTTTAGATCCATTCAGCAAAGATGTCTTGTGGAAAGACCCAGTGCTATAGTAAGTGCCCTACCTCCACTGTCACCATTCAGCCACCACCGTTTGCTATATCCATCCCGGGCCCAGCTATCCACTGTTCTGACCAGCCTCTCTGCGTTGAGCAATGCAACCCTTGTGCTCCCGCTCTGTGCTGCGAGGGAATCTCCCCTAACCTTTGTTCTCCAGTGCCGCTACCCAGAAGTGACTGCAGCCCTTGCCGAAGATTCTAAGGACCCACAACTCAGGCACAGAATGAACATTCGAAGACGACTGTGGAAGAATAATCAGAAAATGGCATTCATAATTGGGACGCTCAGAATTCCTGAGTTTGTTGGCATAACTTCACATGTATCCAGTCCTTGTCCTAACCAGAACAGACCAGCTGATATTATTTTCGGCTTCTGATTCACCCAAGATTCCACCCAATCTGAAAACCACTATTGTGTACCATTTCCTTAAAAGAAAGGAATGGAAAAACCCAACAAGATATGTAGCTCAGTCATTTGGAGAGATTTGATCAACATCACACCCCTGTGATGGACTTGGCATATGCTTTCCCGTCTCTTGCCTGCAATCTTTTGTTTTCTCGTTAGTAATATTTGCATTTAAGTAACCTCCATGTCTGGATTGGCATTTGGGTGCCACCTGAAACTTTGGAAAGGTTCCTTGCTTCTGCTTCTCAATAATAATAAAACTCCCTACTGTATCAACACCTACAGTTTCCTAGGAATGTTATTTGGTCTTTCTGGTTTCCACCCCAAATGGTGTTCCACTGGGAAAATGAATAAACCACACCACAGAACTGAAATATCAGGAATATGGGAACTGCTTCGTATTGAGTCTGTCCATCTAGCTCAGTATTGTCTACACTGACTGGCAGAGGCTCTCGAGGGTTTCAAGGACATTCCCAGTCAGGGATAGAAGCTGGGACCTTCTGCTTGGATCGACCACTGAGCTGTGGTTTTTTTTTCTGATGAAAATAGGGATGTCCTATTTAATAATAATAATAATACCCTAGGCATCTGACTGGGTTGCCCCAGCCACTCTGGGTAGCTTTCAACATTAATAAAAACATATTGAGTCAGTCCATCTAGCTCAGTATTGTCTACACTGACTGGCAGAGGCTCTCGAGGGTTTCAAGGAGAGGACATTCCCAGTCAGGGATAGAAGCTGGGACCTTCTGCTTGGATCGACCACTGAGCTGTGACCCTTTCTTAAAAAGTAAAATAAGATTCTAATTCTGTTGTTTCTGGATTTAAGACTGATTTAAGTGAAATCATGGGAAGGGGAAATCTGGGGTTCTCCCTGGAAAATAGGGACACTTGGAGGGCCTACATTTAGAATTTTAAACTACATGATTAAACAAACCCGACCAAAACAAAACTAAGTCCTTGCCACCTTGCTTCTGAAGCCTTTCCAACAGAAACATTCCCAAATATGTGGCAATGTTCCTAGGGACTCACATCCCTTCCTTCCTGAAATGATTTTGGCTACTTTGTTGCCATTCCAGATTCAACCCTTTTCCAAACATGCATGGTCCTCATCACACCCTATTCCATACTGCCAAGTGCCCACCCCAATAAATGACCTTGCAATCAAATGGGTGCAAAAGAGTTGTTTTATGTGACATCACATTAATTGGTAGAATCCGTTCTTTGGAAACTCTGTTTCCCAATAGATGAGCTATCTAGGCCAAGACAGCAATTAATGCAACCCCAGTTTTTGTCACAAGTCATTTCTCATGAATACAAAAAACAATATTGAGCCAAGATCTGAATGAGACCACAGCTCAGCTCTTCCTAGATCAGCCCATGATATGAATTCTGTTAAGCCAATGGGATCATTTTTTTGTTTAATAAGGGATCATATTAGGGCAATGGTTGCTGAACTACATTTCTCATCATCCCTAGCCTTTGTCCATACTTGCTACAGCAGGTGGAAGTTGTAGTTTAGCAACAATTGCAGAGGCAGAGATTCCCCAGCATTGTTTATTTAGACTGAGTTTCCAAAGGGGCAGAGGATAATGATGAAATTAGTAACGAGTTCATCTCAGCTTTAAAAATAAAAATAAATCTTAAACATTTTGGCAGCTTGGGGAAAGTGCCAAGTGTGTTCATTTAGATTTATTTGCTCTCAGGTAAAGGTAAAGGTAAAGGGACCCCTGATCATTAGGTCCAGTTGTGACCGACTCTGGGGTTGCACACTCATCTCACATTATTGCTCGAGGGAGCCGGCGTACAGCTTCCAGGTCATGTGGCCAGCATGATAAAGCCCCTTCTGGCGAACCAGAGCAGCACACGGAATTGCCGTTTACCTTCCCGCTGTAGCGGTCCCTATTTATCTACTTGCACTTTGATGTGCTTTCGAACTGCTAGGTTGACAGGAGCTGGAACCGAGCAACGGGAGCTCATCCCATTGCAGGGATTCGAACCAACGACCTTCTGATCAGCAAGCCCTAGGCTCTGTGGTTTAACCCACAGCGCCACCTGCATCCCTAATATTTACTCTCAGATACACGTGCAAATTACAAGATTTACAGCCCTGGATTCTTAATCTCTTATTCATTGTTTCAACGTGGCTCCTAAAGTTCATTGTGGATCAGGTTTCTCAAACCCAGATAAATTTAGGCGATTGACAGCCCTAGAAAGCAACCCCCCCCCCACTTTAAAAATTGATACAGTACTAGCATTTGCTTCTTCATTTAAAATATGTGCCTGATACCTAAAGTTCTCTAAAGACAGTTTCTAAATAGTACTGCTACTAAGACCAGATACAAACATCACTGCTCCAGAGAAACATGTTAACTCAATTTTAAAAGTATAGAACAATCCCCTCTTCATATCAGAGAGGAGACAATGAGAGTGTAAGGTAAAATAAATGAAACAAAATAAAAACATCACTTTAGGAAGAATCAAAATCCAAGGTGGCAACGTTATAGCAGGCAGAAAGTTTTCCATGCTTCGGGGAGATGTCTTTTGTTTCATCTTTGCTTGCATAAACAATAAAGCATCACCCCTCTGCCTCAAAAGAATCTTATATTTCATTCCTTTAGCCAGAAGCATGTTCAGTGTTCCTTTTTCCACCAAAGCAACTCACCAAACCAGTTTGTGATGCCAATGAGACTGGCTCAAGACCCATTGTACGTCAGCCCAGCATTACCTCTCCAAACTGGCAAACGATTTTTGGACTACAAGGAGTTGGACTAGGTGACCCTCGTGGGGCATCCAACTTGACGAATCTATGAATCTATGGAAACCTCCCATTCCCTGCAGTTTTGGAGCCTCCCATTCCCTGCAGCCAGCAAGCACTCTTCCAGCTGTACTCCCACCCGCCAGTTTAGCCAGCAGAGCTGGCTGAAGGGCAGGAAAGAGCAGGTCTGTCGATTTTCATTGCTCTTTCTTTTTGTCATGGACCAGTATTGATCTGATGTGTAGAGATTTTTCCTATTCTGATTAATTCAGGAGTGTTCTAGAAATGCTTCTTTGTGAAAGATGCAAGCAGAGGGATGTGATGTTTTGGTTATTTCTGTTGAGAAGCTGAGTGCAGTTGGTTTGGACTGGTTCTGTTATCTTTTTCCGTCAAGGTTAAGCTGACTACAATAACCGTTCCCCACATAAAAGGGGAGGCACATTTTGTGTGGCCGCACGCAGCCCCCTGGGATCCCTGGGGCCGCCCTGGAAGTTCAGAGGCCAGCACTGCCTTCCTGGGCTGGATACTGCTGCTCTCCGCCCACGCAGATACCTGTCCAATCCAGCTCAGGGAGGCGTTTCCGGGGGGATTGGCCAGGTAGGAGGAGGAGGTAACCTTACCCTGCACACGGCTGAAGCAGAGTCATTCCTGGGAAGCAATCAACGGCTCCAGAGCTTTCCCACCCTCCACTCCCAAAAATAAAAAATAATAATTAAGGATTGCATTACAGGTTATTTTCTTCCACAGGCGTACACGCACACAGGTGCTGCTATGACAAGGCTGCTGTTGAAGGGCCGGAAAGGAATTTTGCCTTTCCCATAGCTATTTGTCACAACTTTGGTGGATGCAGGCCTTGGGTCGAATCGTTTGGTCATCTACATAAATATGGGGGGGCGCGTTTGGCGGTGCCCCCTCCGACCCCATTGCGGAAGCGATAACAGGGTTCCTATAAATGGGGCTAAGGAGGAGGCATTGACCATACAAAATAGGCTGTCATTGCCCTCCCCCACCAGTGGCTGTGATCGAGGGGGGGCTATCTCCTTGAACATATGTTCTCCAGAGCTAGCCCAACCCCCCACACACATGCTGGATAACTCTGAAGTTACCCAGATCCCCAGCTGGGGGCTGGGAAGGATATACGGCCAATGCCTGAGCTAAAGTCTCCCTACATCCGAATTCTTAATAAAGTTGTAGCCAATTTTAATCCCATAGAACGTGGTCTTGTGTCATCATTCCTCTCAGGGGCTGCCGGAGGGTTTGGGGGGACTCTGCCTGACTGTGCAATAGTCAGGCCAGAAGGAGCCTGAGTCTTGCTCTCTAGCTCACTATCTCTTTCTTTGTTATAGTGTTCTGTTTCTGTATGCTATAGTGTTAAGGTTTAAGTCTTATTATAGGTTCTTGTAAGTTTGATTTTAAGTGCTACAACTGGATTCCTTATGGACTGTGCCAATCCTGAATGTACTGGATATGTTATCGTTATGTTCATTTTGCCTTCAGCAAGTAAAATCTCTGCTGGATGAAGTACAATTGCCTCTGGTCTATTTTTTGGGGAATCTCTGCTATGTGGAAAGAAACTACCAGGAAACTGTGGAGGTTGGTGAAATAGGAAGATTTTATTGTTTTTATTCAGAAGCAGAAGAAAGGAACCCTCTACACCCTGAAGTTTCAGGTAGCACTCAAATGCACATCCAGACATGGAGGTTACTAAAATGAAAGTATTACTAATAACGGAATGGGGGGGCAGATTGCCACCTAAAGATGGGACAACATACTGCAATATCCTCAGAGGTGTGTGATGATGCTTATCAAACATATTCAAGTAACTGGTTACATATGGGGTTTTTTTTGTTTTGGAAATAACATACCAAGGGGGCTTTCAAATTAGGAAGAATCTCAGTTTTTCCTGACAGTAGATTTTTGGGGTGAAAATTAACCCTTGGCTTAGCAACATATGGGTTGCACATATTGTGCATGGAGTTCTAGAATCCATGGATTGTACCTAACAAATTTTTATGTGCACTTTCAAGAAATGGTTGAAGAGAGGTACTGTGGGAATTCCTTGGGGGATAAATAGATCTTTACCAAGAGTCTCCACTAGTTAGGAATATAATCTTTTTTAAAAAATGTATTCTTGCTGATTTAAAGGACAATTAATACATTATTATTATTATTATTATTATTATTATTATTATTATTATTATATTGTCTTTCTAAACTGAGTGGACCCATTGAACCTAATAGTGCCAATTGAAAGGTAAGGGGACCCCTGACCATTATGTCCTGTCCTGCCTGGCTGTGGGGTTGCGGTGCTCATCTCACATTATTGGCCAAGGGATCTGGCGTACAGCTTCCAGGTCATGTGGCCAGCATGACAAAGCCGCTTCTGGCGAAGCAGAGCAGCACAAGGAAACGTTGTTTACCTTCCCGCTTGGAGCGCTACCTATTTATCTACTTGCACTTTGATGTGCTTTTGAATTGCTAAGTTGGCAGGAGCTGGGACCAAGCAACGGGAGCTCACCCCGTTGTGGGGATTTGAACTGCCGACCTTTTGATCGGCAAGCCCTAGGCTCTGTGGTTTAACCCACAGCGCCACCCGCGTGCTAAGTACATAAAGTGCCAAGTACATAAAGTCAATTAATTTCAATTGGCCTGTTCTGTGGGTTTGGAAAGCTCAGTTGGTAGACTATGAGAATCTTAATCCAAAGACTGTAGTTTTGAGCCCAGTGTTGGGTGAAAGATTCTTGTATTGCAGGAGCTTGGACTATGTGACCCAAGTAGCCCTTCCAACTACAATTATAGGATGCTGTAAGCAAGATTGGATAACATACAAGATCATGCATACAAGTTGAACAATTCTGAATATCTCAGTTTTGAATGCCATTTCCTGATTTCTTTTTCCATGTTCTCCTTTGAAAGTTCATTCCACATGTCATGGATCCTGGGGTGGTGGTGCTTAGAACTTGTGACTAGGACTTTGGGAGATGAAAGCTGGAGTTGCACCAGTAGACAAGGAGGCACATCCCATGGGGGTCATCCCCTCGCAGCACAGAGCGGGAGTGCAAGGGTTGCATTGCTCGATGCAGGAGGGTTGGTCAGAGCAGTGGAGACCTGGGCCTGGGATGGATATAGTGAACGGTGGCGGCTGAATAGTGACAGTGGAGGTAGGGCATTTACCATAGCACTGGGTCTTTCCACAAGACATCTTTGCTGAATGGATCTAAAGAAAAGCATTCAGAGAATATAAGAAGAGGCTGATGAATTAGTTTATGGCCCATCCAGTCCCACATACTGTTCTCTCACTGGCAACAAGATGTTCCTATGGAAAGCCCACAAGCAGGTCCCAACCACAACAGCCCTCTTCTCTCCTGTGGTTTTCAGCAACTGATATTCTGAAAGCCTACCACCTTCAGGCTTAGAGGCAGAGGACAGCCATTGTGGTTCGTCACAATTGAAAGCATTTTCCTTTGGAATATCAGGGAGTGGAATAGAATAGATTTGAATAAACATGGTCAATGACTCCGGAAATCCCTGCCCCTTGATGGTAGAAACCTTTGCTGTATTGTTGTTGGCACCAGCTGAAAACCATTTCTTTTTTTTTAGAGAAGCCAACCATGGATTGTCGCTCATGCCAATCTCATGCAGAGCCTAAATTCCCCTCATGGAGCTTCAATTTTCAAAGTGATTTAAAAATCAACTCCTTTTCCTAGAAAACTCTGAGGGGGAAATGGGTGCTCTACTGATTCTCCAAAGAACACTCCAAAGAACTACAGTTCCCAAGATTCATTATTTTTAATGTAGCCTAACTCAGCCATTCATTCAACAATCATTCCTCTTCCCAGGGAACTGTGTGAGCATAGCTGCCAAGTTTTCCATTTTCTCGCGAGGAAGCCTATACAGCATAAGGGAAAATCCCTTTAAAAAAGGGATAACTTGGCAGCTATGTGTGTGAGGAGGAAATGCCCCTCCCCAGTAACTCTAAGCACCCTTAAAAAACCAAATTCTCAAGATTCATCATATTTAAATGTGGTACAATAGTGCTTACATTGTTGGGAAGTTCATAGAAATTCCGGAGTACAGAATAAATATTCCTTTCAAACCCCATCCTTCTCTGATATATATATACTAAAATCTACTTATTTTTAATGTGGCCTAATTCAGACTCATTCATTGATTCAACAATCAATTCCTCTTCCCAGGGTGAGGAAGAAACCACCACCACCACCCCCCGAGTAACTCTAAACACCCTTTAAACACCACAATCTCAAGATTTATCTTATTTAAATGTGGTATGATATTGCTTACATTGTTGGGATGTCCATAGACATTCCAGAGTACAGAATAAATAATACCCTTGAATCCCTGCCTCTTCTGAGCTCAATATATATACTAAAAATCTTCTTTCCCCAAAAAGGCTGTTGGAATTCAAAGATTTTGAACATTCTGTAATGTATCTTAACCAAACTTACCTGGTTCTTCAATGAGGAGGACTCAACTGGAGCGTCTCAGTGTTGAGGAAGGCTGATGGTGTCTCCTTGCATCTCAGGGCTTTTTATACCATTCCATTTCTGAAGGTTCTAATTAACTGCTAGCAACACGTCCCATCATATAATATCCAGGTTGTTAAAATTATGATTTCCTTCTGCATACTCATTTGTTCCACCTGGTGTTTCAGCCCAGAGGCACGATCCTCCCTGCGGAAATTGCTAGAGTCCAAATGTTTGCAAACATGACTTTGGGTGCTACTGAGCTAAAGCAGCCTGATTTCATAGACTCAAGGAATCATAGTTACAGGTAGGTAGCCGTGTTGGTCTGACGTAGTCAAAACAAAATAAAAAAATTCCTTCCAGTAACATCTTAGAGCTGAACTAAGTTTGTCATTGGTATGAGCTTTCGTGTGCATGCACACTTCTTCAGATACACTTCTTCAAGTAATCATAGAATTTTAAAGGTGGAAGGAACCCCAAGGGTTCTCTAGTCCAACACCTGGCAATGCAGCAATGGGCAGGTGACCCTTATGGGGATCAAACCCATGACACTGGCGCTATCAGCACTGCACTCTAATCAACCCAACATAATCTTTGCCATTACTTGTGTCAATGGGGGGTTACACCAAATAAGGTGAATGTCTGCATGTTCATAGGGGAGTGTTTTCACCATTCATAACTCTTCTTGCTCATTGTTGATGTTTCACCCTACAGGTGGGGTCCTACCTGTGGAAATTGCCCAGGGTCAATTGTTCCAAAAGTGGTTTTGGGTGTTGGTGTTTTTTGCGTTCAATCTTATGCTGAATAGAACTGACTGAGTGTTTTGTGACTCTTCTTTGGAAGAAAGGGGCTGCTTTCCCGCCTGCGGAGCGATTTAAAGCTGGTGGCCCCGCCCCGACCGACCTCATTGGCCGGTCTGGGGGTGACACAGGCGGGAAGCTACCATCGTGTAGGGGCTGAGCTCGCAGCCCCTACGCGAATGGAACAGTCAGGCAGCCCACAACCCCACCTCCGTCGCAGGCGCGGAAGTGGCTTCCCCAAACATCTTAAGGGCTGCATTTGCCTATGCCTGGATTACAGAATTGGATTGTCCAAATCTGGAGATTTTGCTTGACCAGCTGTCAAGCATTATACAATATTGAAAGACAAAATATATACATATTCCTTGGCTAATAGAACTTGTGTCAATGGGGGAGTTACACCAAATAAGGTGAATTTCTGCATGTTCATAGCTGGTCCAACCCATAGGCAACGTGAGATGTCTTGCTCAGGTGGTTGAGGCAGGGGACCCTAGCCATTTTCGGAGGGAGGATCCTGACTATAAGCTGATATACCGGGGAGAACAGCTGGTCCTACCCCTAAGCAGAGGGAGGTCTCTGGCTCAGGGGGTTGAAGCAGGGGATGCATCGGTGGAGCATGATGTTGTAGGTTAGAGCTATGCAGTGCCAGCTGGCCTGTCTCATGCCAACCTGTGTTTCTGGTGGGAGACATCCCATCACTGTGAATGGGCATATATCTTTTTTGGGGGCCACTTGCATACTCCTGCATTGCAGGGTTTTGGACTAGATGAGCCTTGGGGTCCTTTCCAACGGGACGATACTACGAAAATGGGCTGCAGAGCTAGGAAGCCTGTTTTAGCTCAGTATTCTCCAAAATCAGGTTTGCAAGCATTTGGATCCTTAGCAATTTCCGGAGGGAGGGACCCTATGGGGTGAAACACCAGGCAGAACAAATGAGTACGGATGGTGAAATCACACCTTGGAACAGAATGGTTGTTTTATCATAGGACATGATGCTAGCAGTTAATTGGGACCTTCTGGAAATGAATGGTATAAAAAGACCTGAAATGCCAGGAGACACCATCACCCTCCCTCAACACTGAGACGCTCCAGTTGAATCCTGCTCTTTGAGGAATCAGGTAAGTTTAACCAAGATGCATTCTAGCATATTCAGAATCTTTAAATTACAGCAGCTTTTGGGGATAAGTTTATTCACTGAATGCTGATTTTCTAGGCGGTTCTCTTGTGGAATGCTGCAGGATGGAAAGTGGTGTTAGGACCTAGAAGGGACATGTGAAGATTTATACTGAGGTCAAAACAGGCAGGGATTCAAGAGGATTACATTATTTTAGAGGGCAAGGAGATCTAGATTCAAATGTACTCGTTTAAATGTTTCCATGCTCAATCGCTACAGTTTTCGGGGAAGTCCCTGTAAGGAATCCCCTATGACTTGGATAAACAGGTCATATCCACCCGGAGCCATGTGTTCAATATTACAGGGACAATTATGGTGAACTCACTTCTAATGGAGGTCAGAATGACCTCCCTCATTGTTGAACATTCAGTTCCTACTTTAGACTTTAAAAAATAAATAATAATGGAATTTCAAAAAGTCTTTAGTATATTTTATTGAAGTCTGATTTTATTGCTTTTACTTTTTCTATAATGTATTTCTTGGACACCACTTGGAGATGATTGTAGTGAAAACAAAATACAAATAATAATGAAATAATATCATAATGTAAAGCATCTTTGTACCTATTTACATATTCAGAAGTCTAGTTTGGCCCCCAATCTATTGCTCCAAATGGGATGTCCTGAGATTGGGTACTGTTGAGTGGAAGGGAGGGCAGAAATTCAAGAATATTGGTTCAGGTCGTTTAGCAAATGGGTGTGGTTTACATTGTCGTGTAATGAGTAGCTATAACTCGGTATTAACCAGGTCATTGAGGGAAGGTATCCCATGACAATAACTTTTAACACAATGCAAACAGTTCATTGCAAAGTACTATAATTCAGTCAACTAAACCCAATTCATATTAATTTCAATGAAATTATCTGACCCTAAATTATCTGCACTATACAGTTATAGCACCATAATACCCCGTGAAAAATAAGGAAACTTGTGAACTGTACTTTTTAAGGTGCTTAGAGTTAATAGGGGGCTCATTTCCCCTGACAGCATTTCCTGGGAAGAGGAATTTGATAGTTAAATCACTTTTCATATTGTGACACTGTACGGGGAAGAGAGGGCTCCTAACAGCTTTCAGAACCTGATTACAAACTACCATTTCCCAGGATTCTTTGAGGGAAGCCATGACTATTTAAAGTAAAAAAAAGATATTGTGATGCTTGGGCCCTTCTTGTGGGATACAAATAAGGGCATCTGGTTGGCCACTGCAAGAACAGGATGCAGGTCTAGATGTGGGACTATATAGGCTATTATCCCATCAGCAGGCTCTTCTTATACTCTCTTAATGCTTTTCTTTAGATCCATTCAGCAAAGATGTCTTGTGGAAAGACCCAGTGCCATAGTAAGTGCCCTACCTCCACTGTCACCATTCAGCCACCACCGTTTGCTATATCCATCCCGGGCCCAGCTATCCACTGTTCTGACCAGCCTCTCTGCGTTGAGCAATGCAACCCTTGCGCTCCCGCTTTGTGCTGCGAGGGAATCTCCCCCAACCTTTGTTCTCCACTGTCGCTACCCAGAAGTGACTGCAGCCCTTGCCGAAGATTCTAAGGACCCACAACTCAGGCACAGAATGAACATTCGAAGACGACTGTGGAAGAATAATCAGAAAATGGCATTCAGAATTGGGACGTTCAGAATTCCTGAGTTTGTTGGCATAAATTCACATGTATCCAGTCCTTGTCCTAACCAGAACAGACCAGCTGATATTATTTTCAGCTTCTGATTCACCCAAGATACCACCCAATCTGATAACCACTATTGTGTACCATTTCCTTAAAATAAAGGAATGGAAAAACCCAACAAGATATGTAGCTCAGTCATTTGGAGAGATTTGATCAACATCACACCCCTGTGATGGACTTGGCATATGCTTTCCCGTCTCTTGCCTGCAATCTTTTGTTTTCTCGTTAGTAATATTTGCATTTAAGTAACCTCCATGTCTGGATTGGCATTTGGGTGCCACCTGAAACTTTGGAAAGGTTCCTTGCTTCTGCTTCTCAATAATAATAAAACTTCCTACTGTATCAACACCTACTGTTTCCTAGGAATGTTATTTGGTCTTTCTGGTTTCCACCCCAAATGGTGTTCCACTGGGAAAATGAATAAACCACACCACAGAACTGAAATATCAGGAATATGGGAACTGCTTCGTATTGAGTCAGTCCATCTAGCTCAGTATTGTCTACACTGACTGGCAGAGGCTCTCGAGGGTTTCAAGGAGGGGACATTCCCAGTCAGGGATAGAAGCTGGGACCTTCTGCTTGGATCGACCACTGAGCTGTGACCCTTTCTTAAAAAGTAAAATAAGATTCTAATTCTGTTGTTTCTGGATTTAAGACTGATTTAAGTGAAATCATGGGAAGGGGAAGGTTTTTTTTCTGATGAAAATAGGGATGTCCTATTTAATAATAATAATAATAATAATAATAATAATAATAATAATAATAATACCCTAGGCATCTGACTGGGTTGCCCCAGCCACTCTGGGTAGCTTTCAACATTAATAAAAACATAGTAAAACATTAAACCTTAAAAAAAGAAACCTCTGTAGACAGGGCTGCCTTAAGATGTCTTGTAAAGATTCCATAGTTACTTGTCTCCTTGGCTTGGTGGTCACTTAACTCCATACCCTCCAACCAGAGCTTTTTGCCCCAGCTGGAACTCACTGGAACTCAGTTCTGGCACCTCTCAGATGGAGCCATGTTCATTCTAAGGGAACGTGGAAGGATGCTCATGGTGCGTTCCAGCACCTCTTTGTCTAGAAAAATAGCATAGCCTCCAGCTTTTCACTGATGAAAAAAGGGATGTCCTAAGGAAAAGCGGGACATTCTGGGATCAAATCTGAAACAAGGACTGCTTCTGTAAATCTGGGGTTCTCCCTGGAAAATAGGGACACTTGGAGGGCCTACATTTAGAATTTTAAACTACATGATTAAACAAACCCCACCAAAACAAAACTAAGTCCTTGCCACCTTGCTTCTGAAGCCTTTCCAACAGATACATCCCCAAATATGTGGCAATGTTCCTGGGAACTCACATCCCTTCCTTCCTGAAATGATTTTGGCTACTTTGTTGCCATTCCAGATTCAACCCTTTTCCAAACATGCATGGTCCTCATCACACCCTATTCCATACTGCCAAGTGCCCACCCCAATAAATGACCTTGCAATCAAATGGGTGCAAAAGAGTTGTTTTATGTGACATCACATTAATTGGTAGAATCCGTTCTTTGGAAACTCTGTTTCCCAAGATATGAGCTATCTAGGCCAAGACAGCAATTAATGCAACCCCAGTTTTTGTCACAAATCATTTCTCATGAATACAAAAAACAATATTGAGCCAAGATCTGAATGAGACCACAGCTGAGCTCTTCCTAGATTAGCCCATGATATGAATTCTGTTAAGCCAATGGGATCATTTTTTTGTTTAATAAGGGATCATATTAGGGCAGGTGTTGCTGAACTACATTTCCCATCATCCCTAGCCTTTGTCCATACTTGCTACAGCAGGTGGAAGTTGTAGTTTAGCAACAATTGCAGAGGCAGAGATTGCCCAGCATTGTTTATTTAGACTGAGTTTCCAAAGGGGCAGAGGATAATGATGAAATAAGTACCGAGTTCAACCCATTGACTTATTTCTAGGAAATATCACCTGGTGCTTACTTCTGTGTCTTTTTGGCAACAAAGGATTCCATTCATCTCAGCTTTAAAAATAAAAATAAATCTTAAGCATTTTGGCAGCTTGGGGAAAGTGCCAAGTGTGTTCATTGAGATTTATTTGCTCTCAGGTAAAGGTAAAGGTAAAGGGACCCCTGATCATTAGGTCCAGTTGTGACCGACTCTGGGGTTGCACACTCATCTCACATTATTGCTCGAGGGAGCCGGCGTACAGCTTCCAGGTCATGTGGCCAGCATGACAAAGCCGTTTCTGGCAAACCAGGGCAGCACACAGAAACGCCGTTTACCTTCCCGCTGTAGCGGTCCCTATTTATCTACTTGCACTTTGATGTGCTTTCGAACTGCTAGGTTGTCAGGAGCTGGAACCGAGCAACGGGAGCTCATCCCATTGCAGGGATTCGAACCAACGACCTTCTGATCAGCAAGCCCTAGGCTCTGTGGTTTAACCCACAGCACCACCTGCATCCTTAATATTCACTCTCAGATACACGTGCAAATTACAAGATTTACAGCCCTGGATTCTTAAACTCTTATTCATTGTTTCAACGTGGCTCCTAAAGTTCATTGTGGATCAGGTTTCTCAAACCCAGATAAATTTAGGCGATTGACAGCCCTAGAAAGCAAACCCCCCCCCACTTTAAAAATTGATACTGTACTAGCATTTGTTTCTACATTTAAAATATGTGCCTGATACCTAAAGTTCTCTAAAGACAGTTTCTAAATAGTACTGCTACCAAGACCAGATACAAACATCACTGCTCCAGAGAAACATGTTAACTCAATTTTAAAAGTATAGAACAATCCCCTCTTCATATCAGAGAGGAGACAATGAGAGTGTAAGGTAAAATAAATGAAACAAAACAAAAACATCACTTTAGGAAGAATCAAAATCCAAGATGGCGACGTTATAGCAGGCTGAAAGTTTTCCATGCTTCTGGGAGATGTCTTTTGTTTCATCTTTGCTTGCATAAACAATAAGGCAGCACTCCTCTGCCTCAAAAGAATCTTATATTTCATTCCTTTAGCCAGAAGCATGTTCAGTGTTCCTTTTTCCACCAAAGCAACTCACCAAACCAGTTTATAACAATTAGCTCAGATGGAACCCTTTATGTTCTTCCGATATTGTGCAACAGCTAGCCAGACAGCTGCAAGGTGATAACCAGTCAGGGGATGAAATGACAATCCACCTTGTTGTTTTGAACACTAATTCTGGGGCTAATTCTGGAGACGTCAGTGGTTATTTCAGTAAGTTCTGCAATTTCTCAAACATTAATGAAACAACAACAATAAAAGAAGCGTCTATCTCAAAGATGGATAGGAAATTTTACTGAGATAATTTAGCCTGCCATTTAAAGGTCACTACCATCACTCAGGCTTTACAGACTGGTGGAGTAACTTTCACTCTGCCATCCAAATGCACTGAGGTTGAGAAGGGGGCAGTAACTTTGCCATCCTTGAGCTGGCACAGCAATCAGGCCTGGCACTGTGATGCCAATGAGACTGGCTCAAGACCCATTGTACGTCAGCCCAGCATTACCTCTCCCAACTGGCAAACGATTTTTGGACTACAAGGAGTTGGACTAGGTGACCCTCGTGGGGCATCCAAGTTGACGATTCTATGAATCTATGGAAACCTCCCATTCCCTGCAGTTTTGGAGCCTCCCATTCCCTGCAGCCAGCAAGCACTCTTCCAGCTGTACTCCCACCTGCCAGTTTAGCCAGCAGAGCTGGCTGAAGGGCAGGCAAGAGCAGGTCTGTCAATTTTCATTGCTCTTTCTTTTTGTCATGGACCAGTATTGATCTGATGTGTAGAGGTTTTTCCTATTCTGATTAATTCAGGAGTGTTCTAGAAATGTTTCTTTGTGAAAGATGCAAGCAGAGGGATGTGATGTTTTGGTTATTTCTGTTGAGAAGCTGAGTGCAGTTGGTTTAGACTGGTTCTGTTATCTTTTTCTGTCAAGGTTAAGCTGACTACAATAACCGTTCCCCACATAAAAGGGGAGGCACATTTTGCATGGCCGCACGCAGCCCCCTGGGATCCCTGGGGCCGCCCTGGAAGTTCAGAGGCCAGCACTGCCTTCCTGGGCTGGATACTGCTGCTCTCCGCCCACGCAGATACCTGTCCAATCCAGCTCAGGGAGGCATTTCCGGGGGGATTGGCCAGGGAGGAGGAGGTAACCTTACCGTGCACACGGCTGAATCAGAGTCATTCCTGGGAAGCAATCAATGGTTCCAGAGCTTTCCCACCCTCCACTCCCAAAAATAAAAAATAATAATTAAGGATTGCATTACAGGTTATTTTCTTCCACAGGCTTACACGCACACAGGTGCTGCTATGACAAGGCTGCTGTTGAAGGGCCGGAAAGGAATTTTGCCTTTCCCATAGCTATTTGTTACAACTTTGTTGGATGCAGGCCTTGGGTGGAATCGTTTGGTGATCTACATAAATATGGTGGGGCGTTTGGCGGTGACCCCCCCCCCGACCCCATTGCGGGAGCGATAACAGGGTTCCTGTAAATGGGGCTAAGGAGGAGGCATTGACCACACAAAATAGGCTGTCATTGCCCTCCCCCTCCAGTGGCTGTGATCGAGGGGGGGCTATCTCCTTGAACATATGTTCTCCAGAGCTAGCCCAACACCCAACCCCCCCTCATGCTGGATAACTCTGAAGTTACCCAGATCCCCAGCTGGGGGCTGGGAAGGATATACGCCCAATGCCTGAGCTAAAGTCTCCCTACATCCGAATTCTTAATAAAGTTGTAGCCAATTTTAATCCCATAGAACGTGGTCTTGTGTCATCATTCCTCTCAGGGGCTGCCGGAGGGTTTGGGGGGACTCTGCCTGACTGTGCAATAGTCAGGCCAGAAGGAGCCTGAGTCTTGCTCTCTAGCTCACTATCTCTTTCTTTGTTATAGTGTTCTGTTTCTGTATGCTATAGTGTTAAGTTTTAAGTCTCATCATAAGTTCTTGTAAGTTTGATTGTAAGTGCTGCAACTGGATTCCTTATGGACTGTGCCAATCCTGAATGCATTGGATATGTTATCGTTATGTTCATGTTGCCTTCAGCAAGTAAAATCTCTGCTGGATGAAGTACAATTGCCTCTGGTCTATTTTTTTTGGAATCTCTGCTATGTGGAAAGAAACTACCAGGAAACTGTGGAGGTTGATGAAATAGGAAGATTTTATTGTTTTTATTCAGAAGCAGAAGAAAGGGACCCTCTATAGCCTGAAGTTTCAGGTAGCACTCAAATGCACATCCAGACATGGAGGTTACTAAAATGAAAGAATTACTAATAATGGAAGGGGGGTGCAGATTGCCACCTAAAGATGGGACAACATACTGCAATATCCTCAGAGGTGTGTGATGATGCTTATCAAACATATTCAAGTAACTGGTTACATATGGGGTTTTTTTTTGTTTTGGAAATAACATACCAAGGGGGCTTTCAAATTAGGAAGAATCTCAGTTTTTCCTGACAGTAGATTTTTGGGGTGAAAATTAACCCTTGGCTTAGCAACATATGGGTTGCACATATTGTGCATGGAGTTCTAGAATCCATGGATTGTACCTAACAAATTTTTATGTGCACTTTCAAGAAACGGTTGAAGAGAGGTACTGTGGGAATTCCTTGGGGCATAAATAGATCTTTACCAAGAGTCTCCACTAGTTAGGAATATAATCTTTAAAAAAATGTATTCTTGCTGATTTAAAGGACAATTAATACATTTATATTATTATTATTATTATTGTCTTTCTAAACTGAGTGGACCCATTGAACCTAATAGTGCCAACTGAAAGGTAAGGGGAACCCTGACCATTACGTCCTGTCCTGACTGACTCTGGGGTTGCGGCGCTCATCTCACATTATTGGCCAAGGAATCTGGCATACAGCTTCCAGGTCATGTGGCCAGCATGACAAAGCCGCTTCTGGCGAACCAGAGCAGCACAAGGAAACGTTGTTTACCTTCCCCCTTGGAGCGCTACCCATTTATCTACTTGCACTTTGATGTGCTTTTGAACTGCTAGGTTGGCAGGAGCTGGGACCAAGCAACGGGAGCTCACCCCGTCGTGGGGATTTGAACTGCCGACCTTTTGATCGGCAAGCCCTAGGCTCTGTGGTTTAACCCACAGCGCCACCCGTGTGCTAAGTACATAAAGTGCCAAGTACATAAAGTCAATTAATTTCAATTGGCCTGTTCTGTGGGTTTGGAAAGCTCAGTTGGTAGACTATGAGAATCTTAATCCAAAGACTGTAGTTTTGAGCCCAGTGTTGGGTGAAAGATTCTTGTATTGCAGGAGCTTGGACTATGTGACCCAAGTGGCCCTTCCAACTACAATTATAGGATGCTGTAAGCAAGATTGGATAACATACAAGATCATGCATACAAGTTGAACAATTCTGAATATCTCAGTTTTGAATGCCATTTCCTGATTTCTTTTTCCATGTTCTCCTTTAAAAGTTCATTCCACATGTCATGGATCCTGGGGTGGTGGTGCTTAGAACTTGTGACTAGGACTTTGGGAGATGAAAGCTGGAGTTGCACCAGTAGACAAGGAGGCACATCCCATGGGGGTCATCCCCTCGCAGCACAGAGCGGGAGTGCAAGGGTTGCATTGCTCGATGCAGGAGGGTTGGTCAGAGCAGTGGAGACCTGGGCCTGGGATGGATATAGTGAACGGTGGCGGCTGAATAGTGACAGTGGAGGTAGGGCATTTACCATAGCACTGGGTCTTTCCACAAGACATCTTTGCTGAATGGATCTAAAGAAAAGCATTAAGAGAATATAAGAAGAGGCTGATGAATTAGTTTATGGCCCATCCAGTCCCACATACTGTTCTCTCACTGGGCAACAAGATGTTCCTATGGAAAGCCCACAAGCAGGTCCCAAGCACAACAGCCCTCTTCTCTCCTGTGGTTTTCAGCAACTGATATTCTGAAAGCCTACCACCTTCAGGCTTAGAGGCAGAGGAGAGCCATTGTGGTTCGTCACAATTGAAAGCATTTTCCTTTGGAATATCAGGGAGTGGAATAGAATAGATTTGAATAAACATGGTCAATGACTCCGGAAATCCCTGCCCCTTGATGGTAGAAACCTTTGCTGTATTGTTGTTGGCACCAGCTGAAAACCTTTTCTTTTTTTTAGAGAAGCCAACCATGGATTGTCGCTCATGCCAATCTCATGCAGAGCCTAAATTACCCTCATGGAGCTTCAATTTTCAGAGTGATTTAAAAATCAACTCCTTTTCCTAGAAAACTCTGAGGGGGAAATGGGTGCTCTACTGATTCTCCAAAGAACACTCCAAAGAACTACAGTTCCCAAGATTCATTATTTTTAATGTAGCCTAACTCAGCCATTCATTCAACAATCATTCCTCTTCCCAGGGAACTGTGTGAGCATAGCTGCCAAGTTTTCTGTTTTCTCGCGAGGAAGCCTATACAGCATAAGGGAAAATCCCTTTAAAAAAGGGATAACTTGGCAGCTATGTGTGTGAGGAGGAAATGCCCCTCCCCAGTAACTCTAAGCACCCTTAAAAACCACATTCTCAAGATTCATCATATTTAAATGTGGTATGATAGTGCTTACATTGTTGGGAAGTTCATAGAAATTCCGGAGTACAGAATAAATATTCCTTCCAAACCCCATCCTTCTCTGAGCTCAATATAAAATATATAAACTAAAATCTACTTATTTTTAATGTGGCCTAATTCAGACTCATTCATTGATTCAACAATCAATTCCTCTTCCCAGGGTGAGGAAGAAACCACCACCACCACCCCCCGAGTAACTCTAAACACCCTTTAAACACCACAATCTCAAGATTTATCTTATTTAAATGTGGTATGATATTGCTTACATTGTTGGGATGTCCATAGACATTCCAGAGTACAGAATAAATAATACCCTTGAATCCCTGCCTCTTCTGAGCTCAATATATATACTAAAAATCTTCTTTCCCCAAAAAGGCTGTTGGAATTCAAAGATTTTGAACATTCTGTAATGTATCTTAACCAAACCTACCTGGTTCTTCAATGAGGAGGACTCAACTGGAGCTTCTCAGTGTTGAGGAAGGCTGATGGTGTCTCCTTGCATCTCAGGGCTTTTTATACCATTCCATTTCAGAAGGTTCTAATTAACTGCTAGCAACTCGTCCCATCATATAATATCCAGGTTGTTAAAATTATGATTTCCTTCTGCATACTCATTTGTTCCACCTGGTGTTTCAGCCCAGAGGCACGATCCTCCCTGCGGAAATTGCTAGAGTCCAAATGTTTGCAAACATGACTTTGGGTGCTACTGAGCTAAAGCAGCCTGATTTCATAGACTCAAGGAATCATAGTTACAGGTAGGTAGCCGTGTTGGTCTGACGTAGTCAAAACAAAATAAAAAAATTCCTTCCAGTAACATCTTAGAGCTCAACTAAGTTTGTCATTGGTATGAGCTTTCGTGTGCATGCACACTTCTTCAAATACACTTCTTCAAGTAATCATAGAATTTTAAAGGTGGAAGGAACCCCAAGGGTTCTCTTGTCCAACACCTGGCAATGCAGCCATGGGCAGGTGACCCTTATGGGGATCAAACCCATGACACTGGCGCTATCAGCACTGCACTCTAATCAACCCAACATAATCTTTGCCATTACTTGTGTCAATGGGGGTTACACCAAATAAGGTAAATGTCTGCATGTTCATAGGGGAGTGTTTTCACCATTCATAACTCTTCTTGCTCATTGTTGATGTTTCACCCTACAGGTGGGGTCCTACCTGTGGAAATTGCCCAGGGTCAATTGTTCCAAAAGTGGTTTTGGGTGTTGGTGTTTTTTGCGTTCAATCTTAAGCTGAACAGAACTGACTGAGTGTTTTGTGACTCTTCTTTGGAAGAAAGGGGCTGCTTTCCCGCCTGCGGAGCGCTTTAAAGCTGGTGGCCCCGCTCCGACCGACCTCATTGGCCGGTTGGGGGGTGACGCAGGCGGGAACCTACCATCGCGTAGGGGCTGAGCTCGCAGCCCCTACGCGAATAGAACAGTCAGGCAGCCCACAACCCCACCTCCGTCGCAGGCGCGGAAGTGGCTTCCCCAAACATCTGGAGGGCTGCATTTGCCTATGCCTGGATTCCAGAATTGGATTGTCCAAATCTGGAGATTTTGCTGGACCAGCTGTCAAGCATTATACAATATTGAAAGACAAAATATATACATATTCCTTGGCTAATAGAACTTGTGTCACTGGGGGAGTTACACCAAATAAGGTGAATTTCTGCATGTTCATAGCTGGTCCAACCCATAGGCAAAGTGAGATGTCTTGCTCAGGTGGTTGAGGCAGGGGACCCTAACCATTTTCGGAGGGAGGATCCTCACTATAAGCTGATATACTGGGCAGAACAGTTGGTCCTACCCCTAAGCAGAGGGAGGTCTCTGGCTCAGGGGGTTGAGGCAGGGGATGCATCGGTGGAGCATGATGTTGTATGTTAGAGCTATGCAGTGCCAGCTGTCCTGTCTCATGCCAACCTGTGTTTCTGGTGGGAGACATCCCATCGCTGTGAATGGGCATATATCTTTATTTGGGGCCACTTGCATACTCCTGCATTGCAGGGTTTTGGACTAGATTAGCCTTGGGGTCCTTTCCAACGGGACGATACTACGAAAATGGGCTGCAGAGCTAGGAAGCCTGTTTTAGCTCAGTATTCTCCAAAATCAGGTTTGCAAGCATTTGGATCCTTAGCAATTTCCGGAGGGAGGGACCCTATGGGATGAAACACCAGGCAGAACAAATGAGTACGGATGGTGAAATCACACCTTGGAACAGAATGGTTGTTTTATCATAGGACATGATGCTAGCAGTTAATTGGGACCTTCTGGAAATGAATGGTATAAAAAGACCTGAAATCCCAGGAGACACCACCAGCCTCCCTCAACACTGAGACGATCCAGTTGAATCCTGCTCTTTGAGGAATCAGGTAAGTTTAACCAAGATGCATTCTAGCATATTCAGAACCTCTGAATTCCAACACCTTTTGGGGATAAGTTTATTCACTGAATGCTGATTTTCTAGGCGGTTCTCTTGTGGAATGCTGCAGGATGGAAAGTGGTGTTAGGACCTAGAAGGGACATGTGAAGATTTATACTGAGGTCAAAACAGGCAGGGATTCAAGAGGATTACATTATTTTAGAGGGCAAGGAGATCTAGATTTAAATGTACTGGTTTTAATGTATCCATGCTCAATCCCTACAGTTTTCTGGGGAGTCCCTGTAAGGAATCCTCTATGACTTGGATAAATAGGTCATATCCACCTGGAGCCATGTGTTCAATATTACAGGGACAATTATGGTGAACTCACTTCTAATGGAGGTCAGAATGACCTCCCTCATTGTTGAACTTCCAGTTCCTACTGAAGACTTTTAAAAATAATAATAATAATGATAATAATGATAATAATGATAATAATAATGATAATAATAATAATAATAATAATAATAATAATGGAATTTCAAAAAGTCTTTAGTATATTTTATTGAAGTCTGATTTTATTGCTTTTACTTTTTCTATAATGTATTTCTTGGACACCACTTGGAGATGATTGTAGTGAAAACAAAATACAAATAATAATAAAATAATATCATAATGTAAAGCATCTTTGTACCTATTTACATATGCAGAAGACTAGTTTGGCCCCCAATCTATTGCTCCAAATGGGATGTCCTGAGATTGGGTACTGTTGAGTGGAAGGGAGGGCAGAAATTCAAGGATATTGGTTCAGGTCGTTTAGCAAATGGGTGTGGTTTACATTGTCGTGTAATGAGTAGCTATAACTCGGTTATAACAAGGTCATTGGGGGAAGGTATCCCATGACAATAACTTATAACACAATGCAAACAGTTCATTGCAAAGTACTATAATTCAGTCAACTAAACCCAATTCATAATAATTTCAATGAAATTATCTGATCCTCAATTATCTGCACTATACAGTTATAGCACCATAATAAAGGTAAAGGTAAAAGGAACCCCTGACCATTAGGTCCAGTTGTGACCGCCTCTGGGGTTGCACGCTCATCTCGCATTATTGGCCAAGGGAGCTGGCGTCTAGCTTCCGGGTCATGTGGCCAGCATGACAAAGCCGCTTCTGGCAAACCAGAGCAGCACAAGAAAATGCCGTTTAGCTTCCCGCTGTAGCGGTTCCTATTTATTTATTTGCATTTTGAGGTGCTTTCAAACTGCTAGGTTAGCACCATAATACCATGTGAAAAATACGGAAACTTGTGAACTGTACTTTTTAAGGTGCTTAGAGTTAATAGGGGGCTCATTTCCCCTGGCAGCATTTCCTGGGAAGAGGAATTTGATAGTTAAATCACTTTTCATATTGTGACACTGTACGGGGAAGAGAGGGCTCCTAACAGCTTTCAGAACCTGATTACAAACCACCATTTCCCAGGATCCTTTGAGGGAAGCCATGACTATTTAAAGTAAAAAAAGATATTGTGATGCTTGGGCCCTTCTTGTGGGATACAAATAGGGGCATCTGGTTGGCCACTGCAGGAACAGGATGCAGGTCTAGATGTGGGACTATATAACCCATTAACCTATCAGCAGGCTCTTCTTATGTTCTCTTAATGCTTTTCTTTAGATCCATTCAGCAAAAATGTCTTGTGGAAAGACCCAGTGCTACAGTAAGTGCCCTACCTCCACTGTCACCATTCAGCCACCACCGTTTGCTATATCCATCCCGGGCCCAGCTATCCACTGTTCTGACCAGCCTCTCTGCGTCGAGCAATGCAACCCTTGCGCTCCCGCTCTGTGCTGCGAGATAATCTCCCCAAACATTTGTTCTCCACAGTCGCTACCCAGAAGTGACTGCAGCCCTTGCCGAAGATTCTAAGGACCCACAACTCAGGCACAGAATGAACATTCGAAGACGACTGTGGAAGAATAATCAGAAAATGGCATTCATAATTGGGACGTTCAGAATTCCTGAGTTTGTTGGCATAAATTCACATGTATCCAGTCCTTGTCCTAACCAGAACAGACCAGCTGATATTATTTTCAGCTTCTGATTCACCCAAGATTCCACCCAATCTGAAAACCACTATTGTGTACCATTTCCTTAAAAGAAAGGAATGGAAAAACCCAACAAGATATGTAGCTCAGTCACTTGGAGAGATTTGATCAACATCACACCCCTGTGATGGACTTGGCAAATGCTTTCCCGTCTCTTGCCTGCAATCTTTTGTTTTCTCCTTAGTAATATTTGCATTTAAGTAACCTCCATGTCTGGATTGGCATTTGGGTGCCACCTGAAACTTTGGAAAGGTTCCTTGCTTCTGCTTCTCAATAATAATAAAACTTCCTGCTGTATCAACACCTACAGTTTCCTAGGAATGTTATTTGATCTTTCTGGTTTCCACCCCAAATGGTGTTCCACTGGGAAAATGAATAAACCACACCACAGAACTGAAATATCAGGAATATGGGAACTGCTTCGTATTGAGTCAGTCCATCTAGCTCAGTATTGTCTACACTGACTGGCAGAGCCTCTCGAGGGTTTCAAGGAGGGGACATTCCCAGTCAGAGATAGAAGCTGGGACCTTCTGCTTGGATCGACCACTGAGCTGTGACCCTTTCTTAAAAAGTAAAATAAGATTCTAATTCTGTTGTTTCTGGATTTAAGACTGATTTAAGTGAAATCATGGGAAGGGGAAGGTTTTTTTTCTGATGAAAATAGGGATGTCCTATTTAATAATAATAATAATACCCTAGGCATCTGACTGGGTTGCCCCAGCCACTCTGGGTAGCTTTCAACATTAATAAAAACATAGTAAAACATCAAACCTTTAAAAAACAAACCTCTGTAGACAGGGCTGCCTTAAGATTTCTTGTAAAGATTCCATAGTTACTTGTCTCCTTGGCTTGGTGGTCACTTACATCAATACCCTCCAACCAGAGTTTTTTGCCCCAGCTGGAACTCACAGGAACTCAGTTCTGGCACCTCTCAGATGGAGCCATTTTCATTCTAAGGGAACAAGGAAGGAAGTTCATGGTGCGTTCCAGCACCTCTTTGTCTAGAAAAATAGCACTGCCTCCAGCTTTTCACTGATGAAAAGAGGGATGTCCTAAGGAAAAGCGGGACATTCTGGGATCAAATCTGAAACAAGGAATGCTTCTGTAAATCTGGGGTTCTCCCTGGAAAATAGGGACACTTGGAGGGCCTACATTTAGAATTTTAAACTACATGATTAAACAAACCCCACCAAAACAAAACTAAGTCCTTGCCACCTTGCTTCTGAAGCCTTTCCAACAAACCCCCCCCCCCAAATATGTGGCAATGTTCCTAGGGACTCACATCCCTTCCTTCCTGAAATGATTTTGGCTACTTTGTTGCCATTCCAGATTCAACCCTTTTCTAAACATGCATGGTCCTCATCACACCCTATTCCATACTGCCAAGTGCCCACCCCAATAAATGACCTTGCAATCAAATGGGTGCAAAAGAGTTGTTTTATGTGACATCACATTAATTGGTAGAATCCGTTCTTTGGAAACTCTGTTTCCCAAGATATGAGCTATCTAGGCCAAGACAGCAATTAATGCAACCCCAGTTTTTGTCACAAATCATTTCTCATGAATACAAAAAACAATATTGAGCCAAGATCTGAATGAGACCACAGCTGAGCTCTTCCTAGATTAGCCCATGATATGAATTCTGTTAAGCCAATGGGATCATTTTTTTGTTTAATAAGGGATCATATTAGGGCAGGTGTTGCTGAACTACATTTCCCATCATCCCTAGCCTTTGTCCATACTTGCTACAGCAGGTGGAAGTTGTAGTTTAGCAACAATTGCAGAGGCAGAGATTCCCCAGCATTGTTTATTTAGACTGAGTTTCCAAAGGGGCAGAGGATAATGATGAAATAAGTAACGAGTTCAACCCATTGACTTATTTCTAGGAAATATCACCTGGTGCTTACTTCGGTGTCTTTTTGGCAACAAAGGACTCCATTCATCTCAGCTTTAAAAATAAAAATAAAAACAAATCTTAAGCATTTTGGCAGCTTGGGGAAAGTGCCAAGTGTGTTCATTGAGATTTATTTGCTCTCAGGTAAAGGGACCCCTGATCATTAGGTCCAGTTGTGACTGACTCTGGGGTTGCACACTCATCTCACATTATTGCTCGAGGGAGCCGGCGTACAGCTTCCCGGTCATGTGGCCAGCATGATAAAGCCGCTTCTGGTGAACCAGAGCAGCACACGGAAATGCCGTTTACCTTCCTGCTGTAGCGGTCCCTATTTATCTACTTGCACTTTGATGTGCTTTTGAACTGCTAGGTTGTCAGGAGCTGGAACCGAGCAACGGGAGCTCATCCCATTGCAGGTATTCGAACCAACGACCTTCTGATCAGCAAGCCCTAGGCTCTGTGGTTTAACCCACAGCGCCACCTGTATCCCTAATATTTACTCTCAGATACACGTGCAAATTACAAGATTTACAGCCCTGGATTCTTAAACTCTTATTCATTGTTTCAACGTGGCTCCTGAAGTTCATTGTGGATCAGGTTTCTCAAACCCAGATAAATTTAGGCGATTGACAGCCCTAGAAAGCAAAAAAAAAACCCCACACTTTAAAAATTGATACAATACTAGCATTTGCTTCTTCATTTAAAATACAGTATGTGCCTGATACCTAAAGTTCTCTAAAGACAGTTTCTAAATAGTACTGCTACTAAGACCAGATACAAACATCACTGCTCCAGAGAAACATGTTAACTCAATTTTAAAAGTATAGACCAATCCCCTCTTCATATCAGGGAGGAGACAATGAGAGTGTAAGGTAAAATAAATGAAACAAAACAAAAACATCACTTTAGGAAGAATCAAAATCCAAGATGGCAACGTTATAGCAGGCAGAAAGTTTTCCATGCTTCTGGGAGATGTCATTTGTTTCATCTTTGCTTGCATAATAACAATAAGGCAGCACTCCTCTGCCTCAAAATAATCTTATATTTCATTCCTTTAGCCAGAAGCATGTTCAGTGTTCCTTTTTCCACCAAAGCAACTCACCAAACCAGTTTATAACAATTAGCTCACATGGAACCCTTTACGTTCTCCCGATATTGTGCAACAGCTAGCCAGACAGCTGCAAGGTGATAACCAGTCAGGGGATGAAATGACAATCCACCTTGTTGTTTTGAACACTAATTCTGGGGCTAATTCTGGAGACGTCAGTGGTTATTTCAGTAAGTTCTGCAATTTCTCAAACATTAATGAAACAACAACAATAAAAGAAGCGTCTATCTCAAAGATGGATAGGAAATTTTACTGAGATAATTTAGCCTGCCATTTAAAGGTCACTACCATCACTCAGGCTTTACAGACTGGTGGAGTAACTTTCACTCTGCCATCCAAATGCACTGAGGTTGAGAAGGGGGCAGTAACTTTGCCATCCTTGAGCTGGCACAGCAATCAGGCCTGGCACTGTGATGCCAATGAGACTGGCTCAAGACCCATTGTACGTCAGCCCAGCATTACCTCTCCCAACTGGCAAACGATTTTTGGACTACAAGGAGTTGGACTAGGTGACCCTCGTGGGGCATCCAACTTGACGATTCTATGAATCTATGGAAACCTCCCATTCCCTGCAGTTTTGGAGCCTCCCATTCCCTGCAGCCAGCAAGCACTCTTCCAGCTGTACTCCCACCCGCCAATTTAGCCAGCAGAGCTGGCTCAAGGGCAGGAAAGAGCAGGTCTGTCAATTTTCATTGCTCTTTGTTTTTGTCAAGGACCAGTATTGATCTGATGTGTAGAGATTTTTCCTATTCTGATTAATTCAGGAGTGTTCTAGAAATGTTTCTTTGTGAAAGATGCAAGCAGAGGGATGTGATGTTTTGGTTATTTCTCTTGAGAAGCTGAGTGCAGTTGGTTTAGACTGGTTCTGTTATCTTTTTCTGTCAAGGTTAAGCTGACTACAATAACCGTTCCCCACATAAAAGGGGAGGCACATTTTGCGTGGCCGCACGCAGCCCCCTGGGATCCCTGGGGCCGCCCTGGAAGTTCAGAGGCCAGCACTGCCTTCCTGGGCTGGATACTGCTGCTCTCCGCCCACGCAGATACCTGTCCAATCCAGCTCAGGGAGGCGTTTCCAGGGGGATTGGCCAGGGAGGAGGAGGTAACCTTACCGTGCACACGGCTGAAGCAGAGTCATTCCTGGGAAGCAATCAATGGCTCCAGAGCTTTCCCACCCTCCACTCCCCAAAATAAAAAATAATTAATGATTGCGTTACAGGTTATTTTCTTCCACAGGTGTACACGCACACAGGTGCTGCTATGACAAGGCTGCTGTTGAAGGGCAGGAAAGGAATTTCGCAGGCCTTGGGCGGAATCTTTTCGTCATCTACATAAATAGGGGGGGGCGTTTGGCGGTGACCCCCCCGACCCCATTGCGGCAGCGATAACAGGGTTCCTGTAAATGGGGCTAAGGAGGAGGCATTGACCATACGCAATAGGCTGACATTGCCCTCCCCCTCCAGTGGCTGTGATCGAGGCGGGGGGCTATCTGCTTGAACATATGTTCTCCAGAGCTAGCCCAACCCCCAACCCCCACATGCTGGATAACCCTGAAATTACCCAGATCCCCGGCTGGGGGCTGGGAATGATATACGCCCAATGCCTGAGCCAAGGTCTCCCTACATACGAATTCTTAATAAAGTTGTAGCCAATTTTAATCCCATAGAACGTGGTCTTGTGTCATCATTCTGCTCGGGGGCTGCCGGGTGGGCTTTGGGGGGCTCCGCCTGACTGTGCAATAGTCAGGCCAGAAGAAGCCTGGGTCTTGCTCTCTAGCTCACTTTCTCTTTCTTTGTTCTAGTGTTCTGTTTCTGTATGCTATAGTGTTAAGGTTTAAGTCTTATTATAGGTTCTTGTAAGTTTGATTGTAAGTGCTGCAACTGGATTCCTTATATACTGTGCCAATCCTGAATGTACTGGATATGTGATCGTTATGTTCATTTTGCCTTCAGCAAGTAAAATCTCTGCTGGATGAAGTACAATTGCCTCTGGTCTATTTTTTGGGGAATCTCTGCTATGTGGAAATAAACTACCAGGAAACTGTGGAGGTTGGTGAAATAGGAAGATTTTATTGTTATTATTCAGAAGCAGAAGAAAGGAACCCTCTACAGGCTGAAGTTTCAGGTAGCACTCAAATGCACATCCAGACATGGAGGTTACTAAAATGCAAGTATTACTAATAACGGAATTGGGGGGGGGGGACAGATTGCCACCTAAAGATGGGACAACATACTACAATATCCTCAGAGGTGTGTGATGATGCTTATCAAACATATTCAAGTAACTGGTTACATATGTGTTTTTTTTTTTTTTTTGGTTTTAGAAATAACAGACCAAGGTGGCGCTTAGAACTTGTGACTAGGACTTTGGTGGATGAAAGCTGGAGTTGCACCAGTAGACATGGAGGCACATCCCATGGGGGTCATCCTCTCACAGCACAGAGCGGGAGTGCAAGGGTTGCATTGCTCGATGCAGGAGGGTTGGTCAGAGCAGTGGAGAGCTGGGCCCGGGATGGATATGGTGAAGGGTGGCGGCTGAATGGTGACGGTGGAGGTAGGGCATTTACTGTAGCACTGGGTCTTTCCGCAAGACATCTTTGCTGAATGGATCTAAAGAAACACATCAAAAGAACATGAGAAGAGGCTGATGAATTAGTTTATGGCCCATCCAGTCCCACATCCTGTTCTCTCACTGGCCAACAAGATGTTCCTATGGAAAGCCCACAAGCAGGTCCCAAGCACAACAGCCCTCTTCTCTCCTGTGGTTTTCAGCAACTGATATTCTGAAAGCCTACCACCTTCAGGCTTAGAGGCAGAGGAGAGCCATTGTGGTTCGTCACAATTGAAAGCATTTTCCTTTGGAATATCAGGGAGTGGAATAGAATAGATTTGAATAAACATGGTCAATGACTCCGGAAATCCCTGCCCCTTGATGGTAGAAACCTTTGCTGTATTGTTGTTGGCACCAGCTGAAAACCTTTTCTTTTTTTTAGAGAAGCCAACCATGGATTGTCGCTCATGCCAATCTCATGCAGAGCCTAAATTCCCCTCACGGAGCTTCAATTTTGAGAGTGATTTAAAAATCAATTCCTTTTCCTAGAAAACTCAGAGGGGAAAATGGGTGCTCTATTGATTCTCCAAAGAACACTCCACAGAACTACCGTTCCCAAGATTCATTATTTTTAATGTAGCCTAACTCAGCCATTCATTCAACAATCATTCCTCTTCCCAGGGAACTGTGTGAGGAGGAAATGCCCCCCCCTCCAGTAACTCTAAGCACCCTTAAAAAAACCCCACATTCTCATGATTCATCATATTTAAATGTGGTACGATAGTGCTTACATTGTTGGGATGTTCATAGACATTCCGGAGTACAGAATAAATATTCCTTTCAAACCCCATCCTTCTCTGAGCTCAATATATATACTAAAATATACTTTCCCCAAAAAAGCTGTTGGAATTCAAAGATTTTGAACATTCTGTAATGTATCTTAACCAAACTTACCTGGTTCTTCAATGAGGAGGACTCAACTGGAGCGTCTCAGTGTTGAGGAAGGCTGATGGTGTGTCCTTGCATCTCAGGGCTTTTTATACCATTCCATTTCAGAAGGTTCTAATTAACTGCTAGCATCACGTCCCATCATACAATATCCAGGTTGTTAAAATTATGATTTCCCTCTGCATACTCATTTGTTCCACCTAGTGTTTCAGCCCAGAGGCACGATCCTCCCTGCGGAAATTGCTAGAGTCCAAATGTTTGCAAACATGACTTTGGGTGCTACTGAGCTAAAGCAGCCAGATTTCATAGACTCAAGGAATCATAGTTAGAGGTAGGTAGTCGTGTTGGTCTGATGTAGTCGAAACAAAATAAAAAAACTCCTTCCAGTAACATCTTAGAGTCCAACAAAGTTTGTCATTGGTATGAGCTTTCGTGTGCATGCACACTTCTTCAGATACACTTCTTCAAGTAATCATAGAATGTTAAAGGTGGAAGGAACCCCAAGGGTTCTCTAGTCCAACACCTGGCTATGCAGGAATGGGCAGGTGACCCTTATGGGGATCAAACCCATGACACTGGCGCTATCAGCACTGCACTCTAATCAACCAAGATGGGATGCTAAAAGCTTCCCAACATAATCTTTGCCATTACTTGTGTCAATGGGGGGTTACACCAAATAAGGTGAATGTCTGCATGTTCATAGGGGAGTGTTTTCACCATTCATAACTCTTCTTGCTCATTGTTGATGTTTCACCCTACAGGTGGGGTCCTACCTGTGGAAATTGCCCTGGGTCAATTGTTCCAAAAGTGGTTCTGGGTGTTGGTGTTTTTTAAGATATCTTTATTGTCATTGTCCTTGCAGGAACAACGAAATTACTTTTTGCGTTCAATCTCATGCTGAACAGAACTGACCGAGTCTTTTGTGATTCTTCATTGGGTGCATATAACAGATGAGAAATTTCAAGCATAGGAGAAGGATATACGGAAACTAAGGACCTCCAATATATCAAAAACTGAAGGTGGCTTCATCAGGAGGATTATAGCAGACATAGGCAAACTCAGCCCTCCAGATGTTTTCGGACTACAGCTCCCATCATCCTTAGCTAACGGAACCAGTGGTCAGGGATGATGGGAGTTGTAGTCCCAAAACATCTGGAGGGCTGTGTTTGCCTATTCCTGGATTATAGAATTGGATTGTCCAAATCTGGAGATTTTGCTTGACCAGCTGTCAAACATTATACAATATTGAAAGACAAAATATATACATATTCCTTGGCTAATAGAACTTGTGTCACTGGGGGAGTTACACCAAATAAGGTGAATTTCTGCATGTTCATAGCTGGTCCAACCCATAGGCAAAGTGAGATGTCTTGCTCAGGTGGTTGACGCAGGAGACCCTAACCATTTTCGGAGGGAGGATCCTGACTATAAGCTGATATACTGGGGAGAACAGTTGGTCCTACCCCTAAGCAGAGGGAGGTCTCTGGCTCAGGGGGTTGAGGCAGGGGATGCATCGGTGGAGCATGATGTTGTAGGTTAGAGCTATGCAGTGCCAGCTGGCCTGTCTCATGGCAACCTGTGTTTCTGGTGGGAGACATCCCATCGCTGTGAATGGGGATATATCTTTATTTTGGGCCACTTGCATACTCCTGCATTGCAGGGTTTTGGACTAGATGAGCCTTGGGGTCCTTTCCAACGGGATGGTGCTATGAAAATGGGCTGTGGAGCTAGGAAGCCTGTTTTAGCTCTGTATTCTCCAAAGTCAGGTTTGCATGCATTTGGATTCTTAGCAATTTCCGGAGGGAGGAATCCTATGGGATGAAACACCAGGCAGAACAAATGAGTACGGATGGTGAAATCACACCTTGGAACAGAATGGTTGTTTTATCATAGGACATGATGCTAGCAGTTAATTGGGACCTTCTGGAAAGGAATGGTATAAAAAGACCTGAAATGCCAGGAGATACCATCACCCTCCCTCAACACTGAGACGATCCAGTTGAGTCCTGCTCTTTGAGGAATCAGGTAAGTTTGACCAAGATGCACTCTAGCATATTCAGAACCTTTGAATTCCAACATCTTTTGGGGATAAGTTTATTCACTGAATGCTGATTTTCTAGGCGGTTCTTTTGTGGAATGCTGCAAGATGGAAAGTGGTGGTAGGACCCAGGAGGGACATGTGAAGATATATGCTGAGGTCAAAGCAGGCAGGGATTCAAGAGGATCACATTATTTTAGAGGGCAAGGAGATCTAGATTTAAATGTACTGGTTTTAATGTATACATGCTCAATTGCTACAGTTTTATGGGGAGTCCATGTAAGGAATCCTCTATGACTTGGATAAACAGGTCATATCCACCCGGAGCCATGTGTTCAATATTACAGGGACAATTATGGTGAACTCACTTCTAATGGAGGTCAGAATGACCTCCCTCATTGTTGAACTTCCAGTTCCTACTGAAGACTTTTAAAAATAATAATAATAATGATAATAATGATAATAATGATAATAATGATGATAATAATAATAATAATAATAATAATAATAATAATAATAATGGAATTTTAAAAAGTCTTTAGTATATTTTATTGAAGTCTGATTTTATTGCTTTTACTTTTTCTATAATGTATTTCTTGGACACCACTTGGAGATGATTGTAGTGAAAACAAAATACAAATAATAATGAAATAATATCATAATGTAAAGCATCTTTGTACCTATTTACATATGCAGAAGACTAGTTTGGCCCCCAATCTTTTGCTCCAAATGGGATGTCCTGAGATTGGGTACTGTTGAGTGGAAAGGAGGGCAGAAATTCAAGAATATTGGTTCAGGTCATTTAGCAAATGGGTGGGGATTACACTAGATAGAAGACAAATAAGCGTTCTATAGGTTTATTTCGCTTAGTTGCTTACTCTTGAGTAGAACTGCATGTTCCCTCCAGAAATAAGCACCTTTGTAAAATGATCCAAATTGAAGCAAAACACATTGTTGCAGTGTCAGAATGCATAGAGAGAAGACGAATAAGCGTTCTATAATGAGTGTAATGAGTTGCAATAACCCAGTAATAACCAGGTCATTGGGGGGAGGTATGCCATGGCAATAACTTTTAACACATTGCAAACGGTTCATTGCAAAGTACTATAATTCAGTCAACTAAACCCTATTCATTTTAATTTCAATGAAATTATCTGACCCTAAATCATCTGCACTATACAGTTATAAAGGTAAAGGTAAAGGGACGCCTGACCATTAGGTCCAGTCGTGACCGCCTCTGGGGTTGCACGCTCATCTCACATTATTGGCTGAGGGAGCCGGCGTACAGCTTCCAGGTCATGTGGCCAGCATGACAAAGCCACTTCTGGCAAACCAGAGCAGCACATGGAAACGTCGTTTACCTTCCCGCTGTAGCGGTTCCTATTTATCTACTTGCATTTTGACATGCTTTCGAACTGCTAGGTTGGCAGGAGCTGGGACCAAGCAACGGGAGCTCACCCCGTCACAGGGATTCGAACCGCCGACCTTCTGATCAGCAAGCCCTAGGCTCAGTGGTTTAACCACAGCGCCACCTGGGTCCCTAGCAACGGGAGCTCACCCCGAGGAGCTATACAGTTATAGCACTATAATAATACATGAAAAATAAGGAAACTTGTGAACTGTACTTTTTAATGTGCTCAGAGTTAATAGGGGGCTCATTTTCCCCTGGCAGCATTTCTTGGGAAGAAAAATTGATAGTTAAATCACTTTTTATATTGCAGCACTGTACGGGGAAGAGAGGGCTCCTAACAGCTTTCAGAACCTGATTACAAACCACCATTTCCTAGCATCCTTTGAGGGAAGCCATGACTATTTAAAGTAAAAAAGATATTGTTGTGCTTGGGCCCTTCTTGTGGGATACAAATACGGGCATATGGTTGGCCACTGCAAGAACAGGATGCAGGTCTAGATGTGGGACTATATAACCCATTAACCTATCAGCATGCTCTTCTTATGTTCTCTTAATGCTTTTCTTTAGATCCATTCAGCAAAAATGTCTTGTGGAAAGACCCAGTGCTATAGTAAGTGCCCTACCTCCACTGTCACCATTCAGCCACCACCGTTTGCTATATCCATCCCGGGCCCAGCTATCCACTGTTCTGACCAGCCTCTCTGCGTTGAGCAATGCAACCCTTGCGCTCCCGCTCTGTGCTGCGAGGGAATCTCCCCCAACCTTTGTTCTCCACTGTCGCTACCCAGGAGTGACTGCAGCCCTTGCCGAAGATTCTAAGGACCCACAACTCAGGCACAGAATGAACCATTGGAAGATGACTGTGGAAGAATAATCAGAAAATGGCATTCGGAATTGGGACGTTCAGAATTTCTGAGTTTGTCCATTCCTAGTCCTCATATGAACAGACCATTGATATTATTTTCAGCTTCTGATTCACCCAAGATACCACCCAGTCTGAAAACCACTATTGTGTACCATTTCCTTAAAATAAAGGATTGGAAAAACCCAACAAGATATGTAGCTCAATCACTTGGAAAGATTTGATCAACATCACCCACCTGTGATGGACTTGGCAAATGCTTTCCCATCTTTTGCCTGCAATCTTTTGTTTTCTCGTTAGTAATATTTGCATTTAAGTAACCTCCATGTCTGGATTGGCATTTGGTGCCACCAGAAACTTTGGAAAGGTTCCTTGCTTCTGCTTCTCAATAATAATAAAACTTCCTACTATATCAACACCGGCAGTTTGCTAGGAATGTTATTTGGTCTTTCTGATTTCCATCCCAGATGGTGTTCCACTGGGAAAATGAATAAACCACAATGCAGAACAGCAATATCAGGAATATGGGAACTGCTTCATATTGAGTCTGTCCATCTAGCTCAGTATTGTCTACACTGACTGGCAGAGGCTCTCGAGGGTTTCAAGGAGAGGACATTCCCAGTCCTGGATAGAACCTGGGACCTTCTGCATTGGATCAACCAATGAGCTGTGACCCTTTCTTAAAAAGTAAAATGAGAGTCTAATTCTGTTGTATCTGGTTTAAGTGAAATGATGGTAAGGGGAAGTTGTTGTTTTTTCTGGTGAAAATAGGGATGTCCTATTTAATAATAATAATAATAATAATAATAATAATAATAATAATAACAATAATAATAATACCCTAGCTATCTGGGTGGGTTGCCCCATCCACTCTGGGTAGCTTTCAACATTAATAAAAACATAGTGAAACATTAAACCTTAAAAAAAAAAACACTTCCCTAGACAGGGCTGCCTTAAGATGTCTTGTAAAGATTCCATAGTTACTTGTCTCCTTGGCTTGGTGGTCACTTAAATCAATACCCTCCAACCAGAGCTTTTTGCCCCATCTGGAACTCACTGGAACTCAGTTCTGGCACCTCTCTGGTGGAGCCATTTTTATTCTAAGGGAACAAGGAAGGATGCTCATGGTGAGTTCCAGCACATATTTGTCTAGAAAAATAGCACAGCCTCCAGGTTTTCTCTGATGAAAATAGGGGTGTCCTAAGGAAAAGCGGGACATTCTGGGATCAAATCTGAAACAAGGACCACTTCTGTAAATCCCGGGTTCTCCCTGGAAAATAGGGACACTTGGAGGGCCTACATTTAGAATTTTAAAGTACTTTAATTTTAAAATTAAGTGCTTGCCACCTTGCTTCTGAAGCCTTTCCAACATACACATCCCCAAATATGTGGCAATGTTCCTGGGGACTCACATCCCTTCCTTCCTGAAATGTTTTTGGCCACTTGGTTGCCATTCCAGATTCAACCCTTTTCCAAACATGCATGGTCCTCATCACACCCTATTCCATACTGCCAAGTGCCCACCCCAATAAATGACCCTGCAATATAATGGGTGCAAAAGAGTTGTTTTATGTGACATCATATTAATTGGATATTAATTGTGACGTAATATTAATTGGTAGAATCCATTCTTTGGAAACTCTGTTTCCCAAGATATGAGCTATCTAGGCCAAGACAGCAATTAAGGCAACCCCAGTTTTTGTCACAAGTGATTTCTGATGAATACAAAAAACAATATTGAGCCAAGATCTGAATGAGACCACAACTGAGTTATTCCTAGATTAGCCCATGACATGTCTGCTGTTAAGCCAACGGGATCATTTTTTTTTGTTTAATAAGGGATCATATTAGGGCAGGTGGTGCTGAACTACATTTCCCATCATCCCTTTCTCCATACTTGGAAGTTGTAGTTTAGCAACAATTGCAGAGGCAAAGATTCCCCAGCATTGTTTATTTAGACTGAGTTTCCAAAGGGGCAGAGGATGGTGATGAAATAAGTAACGAGTTCAACCTATTGACTTATTTCCAGGAAATATCACCTGGTGCTTACCTGGGTGTCTTTTTGGCAACAAAAGACTCCATTCATCTCAGCTTCTTCTTTTTTCTTCTTCTTTTTTTAAAAAAAATCTTAAGCATTTTGGCAGCTTGGAGAAAGTGCCAAGTGTGTTCATTGAGATTTATTTACTCTCAAATACACGTGCAAATTAAAGATTTACAGCCCTGGATTCTTAAACTCTTATTCATTGTTTCAATGTGGCTCCTAAAGTTTTATTGTGGATCATGTTTCTCCAACCCAGATAAATTCAGGCAATTGACAGCCCTATAAAGCAACACCCCCCCCCACTTTAAAAACTGATACTAGCATTTGCTTTTTCATTTAAAATATGTGCCTGATACCTAAAGTTCTCTAAAGACACTTTCTAAATAGTACTGCTCCTAAGACCAGATACAAACATCACTGCTCCAGAGAAACATGTTATCTCAATTTTAAAAGTATAGAACAATCCCCTCTTCATATCAGAGAGGATACAATGAGAGTGTAAGGTAAAATAAATGAAACAAAAACATCACTTTAGGAAGTATCAAAATCCAAGATGGCAACATTATAGCAGGCAGAAATTTTGTTTCATCTTTGCTTGCATAAACAATAAAGCATCACCCCTCTACTTCAAAAGAATCTTTATATTTCATTCCTTTAGCCAAACACAGTTTCACTGTTCATTTTCCCACCAAAGCAACTCACCAAACCAGTTTATAACAATTAGCTCAAATGGAACCCTTTATGTTCTTCCGATATTGTGCAACAGCTAGCCAGGCAGCTGCAAGGTGATAACCAGTCAGAGGTTTGAAATGGCAATCCACCTTGATGTTTTGAACACTGTTTAATGGGTTCTGGAGACTTCAGTGGTTATTTCAGTAATTTCTTCAATTTCTCAAACATTAATGCAAAAAAAAAAAAAATCCTTCCTGCAGCACCTTAGAGACCAACTAAGTTTGTCATTGGTATGAGCTTTCGTGTGCATGCATGAAAGCTCATTCCAATGACAAACTTAGTTGGTCTCCAAGATGTTGCTGAAAGAATTTTTATTATTTTGTTTCGACTATGTCAGACCAACACGGCTACCTACCTGTAACTAGAATTAATGAAACAGCAACAATAAAAGAAGCATCTATCTCAACTTCCGGTGTGGTGCTCTCAAGTGGCTGGTCAGGGAATTCACTCTGACTGGGCCAAGCCGATTCCTGGAAGCCTGACAGTTTCTCATTCTTCCAAACACGTCTCCACATTAGTTTGGAAATTTTATTTTTAAAGTCATTGAGTGAAGATTAATGCTAACTTACTTCCAAATAGAAATACTGAAATACAGTGGTACCTCGGTTTACAAACTTAATCCGTTCCGGAAGTCCGTTCTTAAACTGAAACCTTTCTTAAACCGAGCCACACTTTCCCTAATGAGGCCTCCCACCACTTTTGCCCTTCCACCATTCGGATTCTGTTCTTAGACCTTAGCTGCCAAGTATCCCGTTTTTCGTGGGAAACCCCCGGATTTTAATCCGTTTCCCGCTGTTCTCCCGAATGGAGAAAAATCCTAGAAATCCCCCTGGATTTGCTACCTGCCAGGGAGCCTCCATTTTGGGTGCTGCTCTGCCCATGTGTGGGCACCGGAAATAGGGCAGAGCGGCACCGGAAGTCGTTTCTACGCATGCCCGGCGGCCATCTTGGTGGTGGTCGCATGGCGGTGGCCATCTTGGTGGCCACCACATTCTGTCTTACAGAGAGCTCTGAGAGGTCCCCTTATTACAGAAAAAGAAGTAAGAGCACAGTGATTTATCCCAGTAATAAATGCTTTAGTCATAAGCAGCACAATCTAGGAGATAGAGAGGGTTTACCAGGGTGGGGGAGCAAGAGCAGATAACACCAGTCACCACTGCAGTAGGATAGCTCAGATGGTAGAACACGAAACTCTTGGGGTTGTGGGTAGAGCCCCACGTTGGGCAAAGAGATCCCTATAGTCCAGGGGTTTGGACTAGATGACCCTTGTGGTCCCTTCCAACTCTACAATTCCATGGATGGTTTTCACTGCAGAAGTTCCTACCGCTGTTCTTCACAAAGCGGTTGGCTTTGACAGCCATTGGGAAGGAACAAAAGCCCAGCCCAGCTAGTGAAAGCAGGGGTGAGTGGAAATGGTTGAGATTCACTGGGGAACTCATGTTTGAGATGCAGCTTGTGAATTCTTTAGCTATGTATTGGAAGGGAGTAGTTTTGAAGTGTGAGAAAGGGGGCAATTTATTTCCTCATTACTTCTGTCCCCACATCTCTAGCAAACATGTGTGAGAGAAATAAAGGTTGCAGA
Organism: Zootoca vivipara; assembly: GCF_963506605.1. NCBI lineage: Eukaryota > Metazoa > Chordata > Lepidosauria > Squamata > Lacertidae > Zootoca > Zootoca vivipara. Next base: position 36,150,731 of record NC_083292.1, on the reverse strand, counting down.
ATCCTCAATTACTCCATGCTACTTTACTCAAAATTCTGTCATTGTTTAATTCTGTAAAGTTCTGCAATTGTCCTTCATCCCTGCTTTGTTCAGATCTCTGTTTTTGTTTAAAGGGATTAAAGCCATGGTTTTCCTCTGTGTTCCTTCATCACTGCTTTATTCAAACTTCTGATGGTATTTTAAAACACCACTTTTCCCCTCTCAGTGTGACTCCCTTCTCACTGCTGCTGTTGTACAACCTGCCTTTGCGTTTTCTCTCATCCCCTGCTCTAACTTCATGCAAATCCAGGATTATCAAGCATTTCCAATGGAGGCTGCTATCTGACTTCACACAAATCCAAGATTTTGATGTGGCACTGCAGCTCCTCAAATGGGGGCTGAATGGTGACATGATGACATTTTTATTATATATAATGATATCATTGGACCATGTAGCTCAGTATTGCCTGCAGTGACTGACTGTGAGTCAGGGGTCCTTCCCAGCACTAACTGGAAATATCAGGGACTAAACCTGCAACCACTTTCATGCATAGAAAATGCTCTCACTGAGCTACAACCCTTCCCCTGTTCAGGAGACTCAGGCAGAATTGTTGGGTGTGTTGTCACCCTGAGTGTATTTCAACCTGAGACCATTGCTTTGCTCTACAATGCACTATCAGCTCTTAAGAACTTCCAAGAAACTGTGTATTTTAGCATTTAGTTCCCCACATATAGCAGCTACAAATGGATTATTTTTGTTTCACTTTTAAACAGAAGCTTGACATATATGTAAAATATATGACAACAGCAGGAAACGGGAAGTTTTGATGCAGTGAATACTTTATTTTGAAAGAGAAGAGAGACACATTTCAACAACTTGAATTTTCAGTGGATCTAACATTTTGATTTCTTATTCCATGGTCTTAACAATATTTGTTCCGTGCTCTGTGTTTTGGAGTTTAGAATCGCTGGCATGGGCTGCATCCACTCTGGCCTCCGGACTGCATTTTCTGAGAATAGATTCCTGTGGCGCTCAGACGGGAGGTTGCGCCATATCCACCAAAGGTTGCTCCTTCATGGGAGGTAATCATACGGGCACAGGGGTTGTATTGCTCAATGCAGAGCGGTTGGTCGGGGCAGTAGAGAGCTGGCCCAGGGATGGTCAGGACAAAGGGAGGTGGCTGAATCGTGACGGTGGAGGCAGGGCAGCTGGCGAAGCATTGGTTATATTCGGCAGACATCGTTGCTGAAGTGGTTGTGTGGATCTGAGGAGAAACATCAGGTGTGGGGGGGGTTTGATAAAGTGTACAAGGGTCAATGATAATATAATTTCTCAGTCTTCAGGTCCCACAACAGAGCTTTAAAAACATATGAAACTTCAGAGGTGGACAGAAAAATATAGTGATGAATGGGAGCCAGGTTGTATAATACCCAGGACAATGAAGGAACAGAATAGTGGGTTGACATGAAGAGCCTTGCTTGATCTGCAATTGGTTCTCACAGTGGTCCACCAGATGTCTCTGGGAAGCCAGATAAGATGACCTGATTGTAACAGCAGTTCTCTCCACTTGTGATTCCCAGCAACTGGCATTTAGAGGTAAAGTGCCTTTGACAGTGGAGGCTGAACATAGTCATTGTGGCTTCTGGCTATTAATAAAGTTATCTTCCAGGTTTCCAATGTTAGTTGTACTCAGAATAAACCCCCTGAAATCAATGGACATGAATAAATTTGTTCGGGGAATGCTAGTATGGTATCCTTCAGGTGTTGTGGAGTTCAACTCTCATCATCCCCACCCAACATGGCTAATAGCCAGGGACAATCAGAGTTGCAGTCCAAACCATTTTGAGTGCAATATGCTTGCTACCCTTGCCTTAGGTCCATTCATATCAGTTGGTCTACTCTCCCTTAGTTGAATACAACCCATAAACAATTAAAATAGCAGTAGCAATATTATTTTTAATATACAGCTTATAGGAAACCTTCCACCAAGAACAAGGATATTAAATTCTAATCATTACTGGTAAATGTACACCATCTCCACTACCTTAAATCGGTGTTCGGTTTCTGCCCAATAATACAGAACTGTCCCTAAATGTCGAGTGGGCATTACCACCATCCTAAGATATCCCAAACATTATCTGCACTCATTAACAACATTCTACAGCTTAATCTTATCTTTGTACAGATTCAGAATAGGTAAGAGCGCTGGAACAAAGAACAGAGCATGTCAACTGAGAAAAAGGGCTCTGCTACGGTCTATTTCTCTTCTTAATTTCCACTTCCTGTTCTGCTAGCCGGCAAAGATAGCAAATATATGATGCTGAAGATTTAACAAATGGCAAGTTCCAAGAAAGTAAACCTAAGATCGTCAGGAGGTATTGCAATAATTAAAAGGTGTTTTGCAAGAATTCATGCAAAATAATTGCATGAATTATTGTAGCATGACTTACCAGGCTCTGCAGTAAAATGAATTCGAGTGGAGTGTCTCCGTGATGAAAGAATCTGGTGATGCTGCTGTGTCTTCGTGGGGTTTTTATATATGGATACGAAAAGGGTGGTGCCTTTTATTTTCATAAGGTTCTAATTCATTGCTAAAAAAAAAAGTCTTGCCTACAAGTAACACCCAAGTAGTTTCAAGGAGTGTTTTCAGAATTCATAACTCTTCTTGCTCATTGTTGATGTTTCACCCTATAGGTGGGGTCCTACCTGTGGAAATTGCCCTGGGTCAATTGTTCCAAAAGTGGTTTTGGGTGTTGGTGTTTTTTTGAGTTCAATCTTATGCTAAACAGAACTTTTTGTGACTCTTCTTTGGTGCATATAATATAACAGATGCAGAATTTCAAGCATAGGAGAAGGATACAGTGGTACCTCGGTTTACAAACAGTCCCGTTTACGAACGCCTCCATTTACGAACGCCACGGACCCGGAAGTGCTTACATCTGGGTTCTGCAGCATCGGATGCGCAAACGTGATCTGCGCAGTGCACGCGTGCGCAGAAGCGCTCTATCAGCGCTACGCGCACGTGCAGAAGCGTGCCTTCAGGGAGCGAATGCCTCTGTTTACGAACGCCTCCATGGAACGGATCGTGTTCATAAACTGAGATTCCACTGTATATGAAAACTAAGGTGGGAGGGGAACTCCCATATATCTAAAACCCAAGGTGGCTTCATCAAGAGGATTATAGCAGGCATAGGCAAACTCAGCCCTCCAGATGTTTTGGGACTACAACTCCCATCATCCCCAGCCAACAGAACCAGTGGTCGAGGATGATGGGAGTTGTAGTCCCAAAACATCTGGAGGGCTGTGTTTGCCTATGTCTGGATTATAGAATTGGATTGTCCAAATCTGGAGATTTTGCTTGACCAGCTGTCAAGCATTATACAATACTGAAAGATAAAATATATACAGTACATATTCCTTGGCTAATAGAACTTGTTCCCCCATGGAACATGGGATTTTGCTGAGTTATGGTACTTCCAGCTTCTTACTTGATTTATGTACGAATATGAGCTTGGAAAGTATTTACAGTAGAAAGATTTCATTTTTTTTTTCAAATTTCAGGGCAGCTTTTCAATAATTCCATTCCCAAATACAGTAGATTGTGTTCATGTAATGTAGGAGGCACTGAGACTCTGACACATGTATTGTAACTAATATTAAGGTATGACATGCCAAATAATTTACTCTCTTCTAACTAGTTTGCTAAGGCATTCAGGTGAAAATTTGTTCGTGCATCATTTATTTAATATCAGTTCATATATCACTAAGCAATGCCAAGCACGCAAGAAAGGAAATGATCAATTTTATTACTTTATCTGGGGAAATTGCATTTCCCGTGTATTGTCAGTTGGACTCTATATTTTACCCTGACTGTAATAAAACTATTGATGAATTGATAAATTTATATGCCACGATGACAGAATCTGTGATTTCAACTGTGAAATTTGTAATAATGACATTTCTTTTCATATACATATTGATTTGTGAATGCATTTCTTGAAGCTTCTGGGTATTGCATATCCTTTAATGTATTTATTATTCCTGATTTTCAATGTTTTACGATACTTGTAAACTGCTTAGGTTTTTCTTCTAAAAATAAGTGGCATATACCAAAACAATTCACCAGCCAAGTAATGGGCAGAAATATTGCGTTCAAATGGGCAGAACAACGTTTTTATTAGTGAAAAGAGCATAGAAAAAAAGCAGAAAATTGGGGGAAATTGTTCCACAAAACTGTGTATATTAGACAAAACTCCATACAGTGGAACCTCGGTTTATGAACACCTCGGTTTATGAATTTTCAGTTTATGAACGCCGCGGACCCATCTGGAACGGATTAATTCACTTTCCATTACGTTTAATGGGAAAGTTCGCTTCAGTTTATGAACGCTTCAGTTTATGAACAGACTTCCGGAACCAATTACACCCATGTTTCAGTTTATGAACGCTTCAGTTTAAGTACTTCGCGGACCCGTCTGGAACGGATTAATCCACTTTCCATTACTTTCAATGGAAAAGTTCGCTTCAGTTTATGAACGGTTACTCTGCGGACCGTCTGGAACGGATTAATCCACTTTCCATTACTTTCAATGGGAAAGTTCGCTTCAGTTTATGAATGCTTCAGTTTATGAACAGACTTCCGGAACCAATTGTGTTCATAAACTGAGGTACCACTGTATAGACATTTGTATATTATGAGAAATTTTCACTAAAAAATGATGATTTTTTTTTCTCCAAAGGCATTTAAAAATAATGCAAACTGGTGTTAAAATGTGGAGAACTGCAGTCATAGCATAAATGAAGTTTTTTTTCCCCTTTTGGCAGTTTTTGAACTGAAATGCCTAATAAAATAGCTTCTGTTCTTTTTTAATAAAAGTCAAGTTAAACATTTTCTTAATTCCATTATAAATCAGACCCCAATACTTTTTAATCAGTTTGCAATTCCACCACATATGGAAAAAAAAACCTACTTTCCTTTTCTTTACATTTCCAACACTTATTGGAGCCTGTTTTGTGGCTAGGATGTTGCTAGCCCAACGATGGAAAAGTGAAGAAATACCAACTGAAGAAGAATGGCTGCAAAAACTGATGGAATATGTTGAAATGGCAAAACTGACAGAAAGACTCAGAGACAAAAACAATACAGAATTCAAAAAAGATTGGGAACCATTCATGCTGCAGGTACAGAAACAATGTCAAGAAATGGACTCACTAGCAAGGTTTGAATAAACACTTACAATTAACAAAAGTAAAAAGCAAAAGTTATAAAGATGATGTTAAAATGATAAGAGACAACGATAATTAATATAGATAAGGGCCTGCAAGACGGAGCTGTTCTGCTTGGCCTTTGGACTGACCCAGTCTGACCCCGGTGTTACCCTCCCCTAAGGCTTTATTCTACAGATATTTAAATGAGGTTGCACTTTTAGATTCCTTATTTTAAAATTGAATTTTAACATTGTATTTAATCTGCATTTTAATTGAATTGTTTCTTTTATGCTTGCTTTGATATTCTTGTTGTTAGCTGCCCTGAGCCCGGTCTTGACTGGGAAGGGCGGGGTATAAATAATAATAATATTATTATTATATGAAGATATAATAAAGCAAGCAGGGGAAGCTAATACCGGGAGGGGGGACCAGAAGAGGAGGTTGAGGGAAATTGGGGGGAAGGGGGAGAATCAGGGGACAGTATTTATTTTATTTTGATGATTTGATATGTTGTAACATGATAAAAATGTAAAATACAATAAAAAACTTTTTAAAAAATAAAAGGTGGAGAACTGAAGACTGGAATAACATGAAGCTGAGAGAAAGCAAAATTTCCTGCCCTCCTGGCTAAGCTGGCAGATGGAACTATTTCTCAGGATGAAAATCCTTTGAAACTTTTAAGCATCAACCTTAATCACGTGCAAAGGGCTGTTCAGGCTCAAGACATGTCACAGGATGATAAAAGGACAAGTGCTATACAACAATGAGAAGGTTTATAGTTTATCGCCCTGTAATCTTCGCACAGTGTACTTAAGATTGGAGGAATGCAAAACTGAAACCAAAATGGAGAGATCTGCCCATCTCTGACCTCCACCCTGCTCTCCTGGCCAAGCTGGTGGATGGGAGTGCTGTTGGCAGGACGCCTGCTGGCAGCAGGGAGTGGAAGACTCCAAAATGGGCATATACTTGAAGGAGTGTCTCCACCTCCATTGCACTGAGGTCCAGCTCCGAGGGCCTTCTGTTGGTTCCCTCCCTGTGAGAAGCCAAGTTACAGGGAACCAGGCAGAGGGCCTTCTCAGTAGTGGCGCCCGCCCTGTGGAAGGCCCTCCCACCCGATGTCAAAAAGAAAAATAACTACCAGATTTTTAGAGGACATCTGAAGGCAGCCCTGTTTAGGGAAGCTTTTAATCTTTAAGAAATTAGTGTATTCTAATATTTCTGTTGGAAGCTGTACACAGTGGCTGGGGAAATCCAGCCAGATGGGCGGGGTATAAATAATAAATTATTATTATTATTATTATTATTATTATTATTATTATTATTATTATTATTATTATTGAGGTGGGGTAGAACTGGCCTGGGGTCCACTGGACCTTGAGCTGTCATGTATTGGCATCAGGCTTGATTGTTGCACCAACTCAAGAATGGCAATTTTATCGGGACTATTGATGTGGCTATCACTCCACCACTCAATAAAGCCCCAGTGGTGGTACAGGTGGTGAGTTTGGATGGCAGCCTAAATTACCTAAATAAATTGTTTTTGATGATATTTCTTTTTTATGTTGCTGTTTATTTAATGTAGTACTAGTGGTAGTAATAGAAGTAGTACTTCTTAATTGAATAAGTTGCCTTGAAAGAGCATTACTCTTAATGGCTATCTACACTTCTTGTGGTGCTGGAGAAGACTCTTGAGAGTCCCATGGACTGCAAAAAGATCGAACCTATCCATTCTGAAGGAAATCAGCCCTGAGTGCTCACTGGAAGGCCAGATCCTGAAGCTGAGGCTCCAGTATTTTGGCCACCTCATGAGATGAGAAGACTCTATGGGGGAGAAAAACCATCTGATGTTGGGTAAGATTGAGGGCACAAGGAGAAGGGGATCACTGAGGACGAGATGATTGGACAGTGTTATAGAAGCGACCAACAGGAATTTGACGAAACTCCGGGAGGCAGTGGAAGACAGGAGTGCCTGGCGTGCTCTGGTTCATGGGGTCAAGAAGAGTCGGACATGACTAATCGACTGAACAACAACAACCCTTCCTCCTCCTCCTCCTCCTCCTCCTCCTCCTCCTCCTCCTCCTCCTCCTCCTCCTCCTCCTCCTCCTCCTCTTCTCCTCCTCCTCCTCCTCCTCCTCCTTCTCCTTCTCCTTCTCCTTCTCCTTCTCCTTCTCCTTCTCCTTCTCCTTCTCCTTCTTCCATCTGACTGGATTGCCCCAGCCACTCTGCACAGCTTTCAGCAAAATATTAAAAACCCTCAAACAATAAAAACTTCCTTATACAAGACTGCTTCCAGGTGTCTTTGAAAAATCAGTTACTTGTTTATTTTCTCGACATCTGATGGGAGGTTGTTCCACAGGGTGGGTGCCACTACCAAGAAGGCCCTCTGCCTGGTTCCCTGTAGCTTCACTTCTTGCAGGGAGGGAACCACCAGAAGGTCTTCAGAGATGGACCTCAGTGTCTGGGCTGAACAATGGGGATGAAGATGCTCCTTCAGGTATGAAAGGGTGAAGCTGTTTAGGACTTTAAAGGTCAGCACCAACATCATTTATTTATTCATTTTTTTAAAAAAAAACTTTTTTATTTTTAATATATAACAACATTATGTATAAAAAAATCAGTACATACAAGTTGTATTTTGTTGGGTTTGTCTGGTATAGAAGACTACATTTTGTGTCATTATTCTTATTTTCATAGTACAGTATTAGGGGATAATTTATATACCACTGTTTCCTTTTAGCCAATCAAGACTTTTTAGGAAAGTTATAGTGAATCTTATGTTGAGGTCCAAGTTTTACTAGCTGTTGACCATAGAACAAATCTATACCACTGTCCTGCAAAATCACATTCCACATTTGCTTGTTTTTGCCTTATCAATCTTTCCATTAAAGCATAATGCTGATTTTTAGGATGGGGGGTTCCCGACCTAAGGTTATATTACGTGGCGGCCAGCTTCTGCTGGATAAAAGATTGGCTGATTTTAAAAGACCAAGAACTCCTTGAACTGGAGGGATTCAGAAATATTAAAGGGTGGCACGCCTATCTGTTGTTGGAGAAGAAAGGCAGCCAAAGAGAATTCTCAGATCACATATTTAAAAAATCATTATACCAAACATGGATGGAATTTAAAGATTGGGTGGAACCACAAAGTGCTTGGTGAGCGTCCCCAGTGGAATTGATGGCTACAGGTACTTGTGGAGGAAGGGGGAGGTGGCCAACCTATCAAGAATTATTAATAAAAGAAAATGATCAATGGCACTTGAAAACATATGATAAGATCAAAGAGTATTGCCAAAGTTGGTTACACTATGGACAGGTTCAAAGCATTTTTAAATTACATAAGGAAAATGGTTTCCCGGAGAGAGAGTCCAAGCTCCAAGAATTAATAATCAAAGATGGGGAAAAACCATTGGGGAAGATGTATAAATTTCTATTAGAAGAGGAATTAAAAGATGAATTGACCAAGAGTGTCATGATAAAATGGGCCATTGATGTGGGGAAAACGATTTCGGTAAACCAATGGGAGAAACTCTGGAGAGTGGACTCTAAATTCACAGCATGTATGTCTATTAGGGAAAATATATTAAAAATGTTCCATAGGTGGTATGCCACACCGGAAAAAATTGCCAAATTTTATAAAGTAGGGGATGGCAAATGTTGGAAATGTAAAAAGAAAATCGGAACTTTTTACCACTGCTGGTGGACCTGCCCAGAGGTGGCCAACTATTGGAAAAAAATTTATGAAAAGATTAAAAAAATGCTAAAATGTACTTTTGAAAAGACCCCGGAATTATTTTTGTTAAGTCTCATTCCCTCCACCATACCCAAAGACAGAGTGAACATTCTTTTATATGCATGTGCCGCAGCTAGGATTCAATTGGCAATGAAATGGAAAGGAGATGCAATACCTACAACTCAGGAATGGCAGGAAAAATTACTCGAATATTTGAAGATGGCTAAATTGACAGCTATAATTAGAGACGTACCCAGGCAGAGAATCATGAACGAATGGAGATATGTACAGGAGTATATGGAGAAAGAGAATCTAGAGTGTAATTTAATGATGTGCTTAGAGTAAAGAAATTGCAAGAGGAGAATTCAGGTTTATATGAAATTATTAGTTATGAATTGTGTTTAGATGTAATTTAGAATTCAGCAAGGGATAAATAATATATCTAGAGACGCGTGTTACAAATAATAGGAAGCAATTTTTACTTATTTATTTTTATTTTTTATTTTTTTTCTTTTTTTTTCTTTTCTTTTTATTTTTTGTTCTTTCTTCTCCTCTCCCCCTTTCCGTGCTTTAGAGCCTAGGCATTTTTATGTATAGGTTAGAAATATTTTTTCTTTTTCTTTTCTTCTTTTCTTTTGAACTTTTAATGCACTTTGGTTTGTACTTGATTTGCATATGTGCTTTGTACTTTGGAAATTTCTTGAATAAAGTTTCTTATAAAAATAAATAAATAAATAAAGCATAATGCTGATTTTTGTGTGTGTGTGTTCTTGAACTCTTCCTTCGTAGTCAATTTCTTGGTCCCACCCATCTAGCTGTAGCTGATAGCATTGTGATAATCTCTTTATATGCTGCATCTGAATTTTGCTCATCAAATATAGCTAACAATGGCACCGGGGGGGGGGGTGACAACTAAAACTGCTCTCCAGCCTTGTAGTCACTACTATGCCTGCAAGGAGGAGGAGGAACTGCTTGTCTATAATTCACGAGTATGGGTGGAGAAACATGATATGCAATAAAACTTTACAACCCACATTAAAATGATGAACAGGGGTTTAAGAATCCAGGGCTGTAATCATGTAATTTGCACATGGATATGAAAGTAAAGGGACGCAGGTGGTGCTGTGGTCCCTCGACTTATGAATTTAATGTGTTCCGAATGCACATTCGTAAGTCGGAAAAAATCGGAAGTCGAATCCGATAGGAATGCATTGGCAAAAAAAATCGTAAGTCGGAAAAATCCTATCTAAACATTCGTAAGTAAAAAAAAATCCTATTTGCGCCGCATCAAAAATGGCGGACGGAGCTTCGTTCGTAACTCGAAACCTTCGTAAGTCGAGTCATTCGTAAGTCGAGGTACCACTGTAAATGAAATAAAAAGCATACGTGTCCTTCCCCTAAGCAGTAAATGTTCTTGAGAAACAAATAAAGTTTTCTGGTGCTATAGATACACAAGTCTGCACCATGATATTCTCTGGTTGAAAGTAAATGGAGATGAACTATTTGTTTGCTTATTTCATCTCCATACTCTGCCCCATAGGAAGCTCTGAAACTGGTGTGGAACGTTTGGCCCTCCAGATGTTGCTGAACTACAAATCCCATCTGCTCTAGCAAGCATAGCCAATGGTGAGGCATGGTGATGCTGTAGTTCAACTTTTGAAGTTCCCAACCCCTGCTCTAAATGACCCCTATGACAGGGAAGAAGGAAAAAAAAATCTGATCCCAGTGGCATAATAGAAATGTTCTAACATGGACATTTCTGATCTGAGGTCCTACTTCAGTTCTTGGGCCAATATTTTCGGGTAATCATTTGAAATAACTCACAACAAAAACTGGGTTTGCCTTGATTGCAGTCTTGGCCCGGATGGCTCATATATTGGGAAACAGATATTCCACAGAACGGAAGCTATCAATTGTGCCGTGAAATGTCTCTGTCACTCCCATTAGTTTGGAAGATGGTTTACTGCAAAGGGAGGTGGGTTGGTCATATGAAAAGAAGGTGTCATGCGGAATATGCCTGTTTGGGAAATGGATGAATTTGGAAAAGCAACAAATTGGCTGGAATCATTTTGGGGAGGAAGGGAATGTGAGTTCCCGGGAACTTTACCACATCTTGGACAGACTTAACAAGCAAGGTGCCAGGGGCTAAATGTTTATTTGAGGCTTCAAATGTGTCGTGTTTCAGACCCGTATATACAAGGTGTGACCGCAAAGTTTGGTGAATGGTCACAGGAATCAGAGAAATGTTCGAACATACATGCTTTACAAGTCTTCAAAGTAGCCCCCCTTGGATACAATGCACCGTCAACAATGTTCATAGAACTGTTAAGAAACTTCTGGAGAAGTCCTCTTTTCGTATTGCTTTCAGTTCCTTCATCACAGCAGCTTGGGCATGTGTAATGTTGGAAAATTTGTGCCCTTTCAGTGCAGATTTCAGTTTTGGAAAAAGAAAGAAATCCGGTGGGGCCAGGTTGGGAGAATATAGAGGGTGGGACAACTCAGTAACCTCAGTAATGATTTCATGCGGAATATGAAATTCTTCCGCCATCATTCAGGCAGACAAATGCCAATTCCGCATCAGTAACTAACGAACTCTGTCGACATTTGCCACCATTCTGCTCCTCGGCGGTCTGCCGGACCAAGGGTCATCTTCGATGGTTTGACGTCCTTCACGGAAACACTTAAACCACTCACACACTGTCTTTTGAGTTACAGCTTCATCTCTGTACACAATTGTGAGCATTTTGTGGGTTTCGATGCTGATTGTACGTTTGAATATTTCTCTCTGTCCAATTTCTGTGACTATTCACCAAACTTTCCGGTCACACCTTGTATATTGGGTCTGAGTCAGAAGGGTTCAGAGTCCTACAGAAACCTAACCGGGCCTGTCCAGACACCGGGCTTGCCTGAAACAGCCCTTTGGATATAGGCCAATGATTACAAATGATGGTTGCTAAGGGTGGTTACAAATAAGGCCTGGCAAAGTGACTCTTTTAGTCTCCCCTTTGATGCCAGGGACTTAATTACAATTATACAGGCGCACCTGCCATCAGTTTTGCATAAATGACCCAGCATGCTGCAACTGGATGCTATTGACAGACCTTACACCACCCCTTCCTGGAAGGATGATTAGGAAGTAAGCGAAGCCTTGAAGCATGACTCTTGACTTGAGGCATAACATTATTTCTTATTCATCATCATCAAACCTTTTATTGGCATCACATACAAACATCCATAACAAATCAATACAGAATTACCACCTCCCCAGTGGCACAAAACATTAGCCAAAAGAAAAGAGGCAAAGCAGTTGATCGTCATATCTCTAGGTCTCCAGGGAGATCAGATGTCTGCAATGTGTTTTGACAACAGAAAACCAAATTGAGATATTTAGCAACTAACTTGGTGAGCTCCTGATCATTCCCCAGTAGTAGAAAGTGTATGACATTCAACTCTGGTTTCCATTTGGGGGATGCAAAGTTGGTCTAGGAATTGCTGGTGGACATCAGCATATAGTTTACATTTAAGAACCATATGTGTAAGGGTTTCCACCAGGTAGTCTTTACATGGGCAAATTCTTTCTCCTTCCATCATGCCCAAGAACCTTCCCCAAAGGTGGATTGATGGATATGAGTTGAACCTGGCCAGCGAAAATGCCCTTCTTTTGGGGTGGTTAAGCAAGAACTCAAGATAATTGTGATTAATTTCATGTGTCCAAGAAAGTTGAAAGTGAAGAGGGGAACATGTTTTCTCTGCTGCTAATTATTTCTTAAATATGCTTAGCTAAGTAATGGCCATGGGAAATGATTTAGAATAATTATAGTAATTTCAGGGCCCTCCAGATTCGTTATTCTTTAATTATTGTGCGGGGAGAGAAAGAGAGAGAGAGAAAAAAATTTGATTCATCACACTTGGGAGACAGGCAGAAAAAGTTAAGAGGTCTTATTATTACTATTATTTTTAAAAGTCTGATCAAGAGGAATTCTTGAAAATCCTCTTTGTGTGGCAATAGCCCTCCTTCCCATGTAATAAAGACTCATGACACAGTGATTAAGATTTAATTGGGTGGTTAAGGCCACAACTTTATTAATTATGCATGTTGAGCGGAATTGGCTTAGGCGTTGGAACCTAACAGACTATATCCGACTCCAACCCGTGTGTTGAAGTCTGTGAGAAGTTAACCACCAGAAAGGAGCCCCGCGACGTAGATCTACTAGAGCTCCTCCTGTGGCCACCAAAGGGGCGTGCCTTACGGCCCAGGCAACTCCAGGCTCAGGACCAAGCCTCGCCCCCGGAATCCTTTAACGGAATTACTTCTCCAAATTTGGGCAGCTGATGACGTAGCCTGCCCCTCCTCCATCTAATTGTTATGCAAATTTCCAACGCCTAACCGCCTAACCTAAGTTGTGACGACATGCTACGAGGTAGGCGAAAAACCCATCATGGCTAGCCCAGTATGGGAAAAATCCTACCCAGCCCCCTGGCCAACCAGGGCGACCAACTGACGTCCACAGCAGCGTCCCCTTACCTCTTTTTAAGGGGTGGGCGGGCGGGTGAATTGTTCGCTCCGGCGAAGAGGGACAAAAGAGGGAGCTTTTCCCGCCTGCAGAGTGCTTAAAGTTGGTGGCCCCGCCCCGACCGACCTCATTGGCTGGTCGGGGGGTGACGCAGGCGGGAACCTACCATTGCGTAGGGGCTGAGCTTGCAGCCCCTACGCGATGGTACAGTCGGGCAGCCCACAACCCCACCTCCGTCGCAGGCGCGGAAGTGGCTTTGTGTGGCAATAGCCCTCCTTCCCATGTAATAAAGACTCATGACACAGTGATTAAGATTTAATTGGGTGGTTAAGGCCACAACTTTATTAATTATGCATGTTGAGCGGAATTGGCTTAGGCGTTGGAACCTAACAGACTATATCCGACTCCAACCCGTGTGTTGAAGTCTGTGAGAAGTTAACCACCAGAAAGGAGCCCCGCGACGTAGATCTACTAGAGCTCCTCCTGTGGTCACCAAAGGGGCGTGCCTTACGGCCCAGGCAACTCCAGGCTCAGGACCAAGCCTCGCCCCCGGAATCCTTTAACGGAATTACTTCTCCAAATTTGGGCAGCTGATGACGTAGCCTGCCCCTCCTCCATCTAATTGTTATGCAAATTTCCAACGCCTAACCGCCACTCGAGCCCCCCCAGGCTCGCCGCCAATCCGCTCACATGTAATACCACCCTAATTTCCTAATTCGAAAATTAATTATTTAATTATTCAAGCACTTCTAAATTATTAAGGGGCCGTGATCCTAATCTCTTATTCGCCTAGTTAAGCTCTCTAACACGTAACCAATCTGTCATTCCCGTAATTACGTTCTCCAGCCAGATATCATTCCCCATAGGCGACAGATGTACACCGTCATAGCGATAGAGGGCTGCTTCACTCTGTTTCAAACTGGGATGCGAGATAACTTGGCCATTCAAAGATAACACTCTGTGGATCACAAAGGAATTCAGGAGCCGCCTGGTTCCGTTCAAAGCGATAGGGTAACATCCATCGCGCCAAGAGCGCCTCTCCAGCAAGGAGGACCAAAGCAGCGTCATCCCCGGGCAGGTGTCCATGAGGATATCAAAGTCACTGAATATTTTCAATTTTAAATCCACTGCATTACGGCAAGCAAGGTCATTCTCACCGAGCTGCACCACCAGCAGGTCAGGGTAGCCGAGTGAAGCAGCCCGGTTTTGGATGGTCGGCAGCAACATCATGCCTCTCCTTGCAATCCAAGACACTTTCACAGATTCTGGGAGGCCCCAGACTGCTCCCCAGGCCCGCCACTATCGCCCTTTCCCGGGCCCAATGGACTATGCTGTGCCCGGATGGTCGGCAGCAACATCATGCCTCTCCTTGCGATCCAAGACACTTTCACAGATTCTGGGAGGCCCCAGACTGCTCCCCAGGCCCGCCACTATCGCCCTTTCCCGGGCCCAATGGACTATGCTGTGCCTGGCTATTCAAACGCGCACAATCTGGCCACCTGGAAAACAAAGAATGACAACTGGGGATCAGCGATGGTGACCCGGTCGACGCTACGCACGGATGTACTTATTTGTACGCGTTCAATTTCCACCTCCCCAAGTCCTGAATTCTCTCGGATGAAAGGCTCAAGTGCATGGCTGAAGTAGCTGCGCCAAACCTGAAAGAGTGGGCAGAGAATTCGCTGGGGCTATAACCGCAGGAGGCAATGGCCTTGCGCAGGACCATGGCGAATTGGTGGACATGGACCTGCAGTGCCTGTTGCCGGGAGGCGTATAATAATGCCTTTTCCTTTCTGGTCAGTCTTAGAGCATCGGATGTGCACCATAGCTTGGGAGTCGGACAGTGGCACATCCCCTATTATAATGCCCCGTGTGATGCCATCAGGGTGGTCCTCGCAGACCACTTCACCTACTCTGAGCGCCCTAAAGTAGGCTATCGAGAACGCTGCTGAAAATAAACGCGCTTTGAACTTTGTCCAGCAAAGGGTCCTCAGCTGCTTGTGTATCTGAACCAACATGTCAAACGTAATAGGCCGCCTAGTATCACTGGCAGGTGGCTGGAGCCGACGCCAGCCCTCCATAGCACTGCGTAAGTGGAAGTTATCACGCGGGTCTGTGAAATAGAGTGATTTAGAGAAAAAAGTTATGGCTGCTGGGTGGATGTTAGGGGTCTTTGCGGCTCGCCCAAGATTCCTTAAATGCACTATGTATTGCATGACCTCTTCCTGAGTAGGCAGGCCAGGGACGAGTCAGCAGTTCCTTTTTTCTGAAGTTAGTGAAATCCGACCAAGCCCGTTTATAAGAGCTAAGGGTGGAAGGGGCAACCGACGCAAATACTCCCTTTAGGATTTCATGCTCCCAAGGCTCCATAGGTGTTCCGGGAACGGCTCTGGCCACTGGCGCGCCTCTGGTGCCAACAAGCGGAAGTGGTCCATCTGGAAGCGAGACAAAGCATCTGCGATGTTATTATTAAACCCCAGCACAAATTTGGTCGAAAAATGCATGTTGAATTGCAAGCTCAGTAAGACAAAATGGCGTAAGAGGGTGACACTCTTGCAGATCTTGAAGATTGCAGAGTTAGGACGCTGACCACCGCTTGATTGTCGGTTCTGAAGCAGACTCGTTGATTCCTGAATTCCTCGGACCACAAATGCACGGTTACCACTATAGGGAAGAATTCTAAGAATGTTAAGTCGCGTGTAATGTCTGTACCCTCCTAGCTGGCCGGCCAACGCTGTGCACACCATTCTTCTTTGAAATAGACTCCAAAACCCAACGTACTTGCCGCGTCCGACTGCACCTGAAAGTCGGAACGCAAGACCACGTTGTCCTGCCACAGAGATACCCCATTGTAATTTGCCAGGATTCTAGGTCGGCCTTTACCCCGTGAGGGAGTCGCTTCCTGTGGAACGGTTTAGTTAGACCTACCATGAGTCTGGCTAATCGCAGGCAGAAAGGGCGGCCCAGTGATATTACCCTACAAGCGAAATTCAGGTGACCCAGGAGTGATTGGATTTGTCTAAGGGTGAGTTTTTTACAGGGGATGAGCTGTCTAATAGTCTCCTTGAGGCCGTTAAGTTTGTCCACAGGCAAACGTCAGCACATGCTCCAGGAAGCCATACTAGCCATCAACACTTCATTGTTTTGGAACATCGTATGGTAGTAGCAGCCAGGCTCTATTTTTTTTTTTTTTTTTTTGGAACTCAAATGTTTCCTGATTAATCTGGTATGCATGTGCATGAAATGGCATACAGGCATTCTAGCCATCAACTGGGTGCCATAAGAATGATGCATAATAGCCTACTATGCTAACCTAATCAGGGATCTCATACTGATAAGCTGGAGAGGTCGTACAGTATAACCGAGGCCAATACCTGACTCTTTCAGGAAACCCCAGAGATTGAAAATACCTAAGAGTTGAAGTATTATTATAATTATTATAGCAGTTATTATCATTATAGTTGATATTATACTTGTTGTATATATTATTCTTATTATTGCTATTATTATTAGTGTGGGGGGGAAATAAAGCCCCCTGCCACCTTGAAAGGACTGCTTACCCCTGAAACAAGAGGACGCCGGATGGTTCCCTAAATGCTTCTCACAATCATGCACATTCTGATATACTATACAAGATAAATTTCATACCTCAATAAGCTGCTAGTGGTTCCGGAACCTTTATAACTGATACCTCTGGTCACCTAGCTTTTGAAGCAGCATGAAATATGATGTCCCAGTTACAAATATATACTGTTAGAGAGCACTTAGAAACAAAAGGCATAGCTTGGAAACAAAAAACAAAAAAAAAAACATTAGACCCCCTAGGATATGCAGCTGCCCCGCATGGGGATCAAATTGCAACCTTGGCATTATAGGCACCATGCAACAGAGCATTCAAGATGGGGGGGTCTGGTACAGTACAGTGTACACTGGCCTAGGCAAGCCTGACCGAGGGCCTTCTCGGTAGTGGCACCCGCCCTGTGGAACGCCCTCGCAGCAGATGTCAAGGCAATAAGCAATTATTATACTTTTGGAGTGGAAGACAGGAGTGCCTGGCGCGCTATGGTCCATGGGGTCACGAAGAGTCGGACACGACTAAACGACTAAACAACAACAACATACTTTTGGAAGACAACTGAAGGCGGCCCTGTTTAGGGAAGTTTGTAATGTTTGATGCTGTACTGTTTTTAATATTTGGTCGGAAGCCGCCCAGAGTGGCTGGGGAAACCCGGACAGATGGGCGGGGTATAAATAATAAATTATTAATATTATTATTATATAAATTATGCAAATATTACCACAATAGCAATGCATTAAAGGGCGGCGCCCTAACTCAGTATTGTTTATACTGAACCGCAGCCGAAAATAGGGAAGCGTACATATAAGCAAAAGAGAACATATGATTAAAATTAATGCCATTAGGACAATTAAGCTAAAGTGAATTTCATTTAAATATTCATTTATTATTATTATTATATGTCAATATGGATAGTAGTGGATCCGAAAATGTATCCCACAGGAGCAACAAACGCTTAAATAAATTCAGTTATTTTAAAGAAAGCGACACTAATGAATGCAATGAGAGTGTCAGGCTTAATGCTAAAACAGGCCGAAACAGTTAATGCAATTAGGACAATTTAAACTAGAGTGAGTTTTATTTAAGTATTCATTCATTTATTTTATTTTATTATTATTATTGTTATTATTGTTATTATTATTATTATTATGTCAGGAACAATATAGGTAGTAGTGGATCCGAAAAATGTATCCCACCGAAGCAATGAAAGCTTAAATTCAGTTATTTGAAAAAGCAAATAGATAGCCTTCAACTGAACGTAATGAATTCCATGTAAATTAAGTTGTGGAAAATTGGTTCCACCAGCCCCTTTCAAAATGTCTATTAACTTATAGTAACTGCAGAAAAATCAAACGGAATAATGCCCACTGTGAGAACAGGCAACACCAATTAGCCAAAACATAATTGAAGTAATAAAGGTATTTATCCCAAGGTCATGAGTTCGGATAGGCAGCAGGTGAACAGGATGACTCAAGATTAAATGGCATGGTCACCAGTAGAATAGAATATTTTACTCACGCACCTCCTGCGCTGGCTAGGCTAGCCCTTAAGTGTTAAAAATTAAAAACCCTGACCCTGTACCATTAAATTCTTTCACCAAAAATATATTTCTTTAATTACAAAGAGGACAATACAGACCTCCAGCATAGTTCAGTATTGTTTATATTCCCTATAATCAGGACTGAAATGATTTCAGAGTGTCCTACTTAAAGACACAGTTACAGTTATTTAGTTTCCACATAAAGACAATCCAATAAATTAAATACACCTATTATAAATCTGGTTATTGTAAGATCAAATTATGTTAGTTTAATCTTAAGGTTGGCAGATCTAGGCTACATGTGCAGGTCACCGTGGTAAAGCAGCACCAATAAATGCAATATATAAATCTTATGAAGTAAATTTGAAGGTATCCCCCCCCTTTTTTAATGCAAGGGACAACTAAAGATAATGAATGGTTATACGTAAGGATGCTAGCTATAAATCTATAGCAGCCTGCTGTCTACGTTTCACAACCACAGCTTGCAAACTTTCAGCAGCATAACACTTGTAGCAGTCACAGATAAGAGAAACACAAAGTAGCAATGAAGTAGCCTGCTGAGTTACGGGGACAATGTAACATTGTTACAACTACCGCTGCTGGCTCGGAAAATGCCCAGAGAGAAAAGGCATCCTCTGGTGCAGCAACAAGGTTGCAGCCCTCGAAAATAGAGCAATTAAAGGCTCACGAAGCCACCAGAAAGGCAGAGTGGAAAGTGCCGGTCCTAACGACCCCTCTGCCTCAAAGTTATAGCTGCAGAAAATGCGGGGGTGGGGGTTGTGAGATAAGTGTAAAGATAGTAAAGGGGAACATGAAAATAAATCCCTTCTTACTTCCAACGGGCATGCAAAACTTGCCAATAAGCAAATGAACTGAAGGCAAAGCCCGCTTGTAGATTGCAGCTTCTTTAATTGCAATTTGTTATTAGTAATCCCCAAACAGCCCTGCAGTACTGGAGGGACAGTGCGTGCCTCTCCTAAGATGGCCGCTGCTGCCAGGCCACGTGGCCACACTTAAAATGGAGACCGGCAAGGAGTTGTAACCATGACAACGATACAAACACCAGGAACCATGCTCCAGCGCCCGGGAGTAAATAAACTGAACGCAGGAATTAAAGGAAACGATGGGGGAATTAAGAAGAGGGCTCCCAAAGAGGCTGAAAGGCAGCAGCGGATGAATGAGTTGGGGGGAAAGGTGGGTTAGGAAGGGAAGCTATGGGCAGCAAGCACAGGCAGGAGCTAGCTGCAGTGCTCAGTAATGCTGAAAAAATATAAACCAAGCATTAAAGATAATCAAGCACAATCATGCAATTAAAGGGAGCTTGGGGGGAGGGAAAGAAGCAGAAATCTCAGCAGCCCAGTCAGACACTCTGCAGGAAAGGGAAGGGGAGCACTGTCGGAGGGGATTAACAGCCGATCGGAAAGGTTAGATAAGAGAACGAGCCTGTAAACAACAGAACTTTTACCCGAGCACTGCAGAGGGACAAAAGAGGGAGCTTTTCCCGCCTGCAGAGTGCTTAAAGTTGGTGGCCCCGCCCCGACCGACCTCATTGGCTGGTCGGGGGGTGACGCAGGCGGGAACCTACCATTGCGTAGGGGCTGAGCTTGCAGCCCCTACGCGATGGTACAGTCGGGCAGCCCACAACCCCACCTCCGTCGCAGGCGCGGAAGTGGCTTTACTAGACTGGTGAACTTTGAGCTTGAAGGGGGTGGATGCGGCCCTCCATTCCTCTGTATATGACCCCCAAGGTTTAACAATAACTTATAAATTACTGAAACCATCCCTTTGCAATTCCCCTGCTTTCCCTAAGCAATTGTTCAAATCTAATTAATTTTCTATTTCTTTGATCTTTAATAATCTTTGACAAGTATGATTGAATCTGTTATCCTGAGAAGCATGGAATTAGAATATTATCCATTCCTTTCAATGCACATGACCCTGAGCTTCCTCTTTTGGTCAGTGCATCGGAACAGCTGCCCACCTCTCCCTATATTTAGGGCTTGTACACTTGACCTTGCTATGCCGTTGTGTGTTGACTGTCATTGGGACAGGGGCATGGCAGGAATTCCCCCCCCCCCCGGCTGATTGGCTGTCAATTCCAGAGACCAGGTTCAATCGGTCAATCGGTTCGCCCCAGTTGTCACCACTGGGGGGGTGACAAAATGTCAGGCGGCACTCACTGTGGGGCCTGCAGTGCACCGAGCCACGTGTCTCTCTTGGGAGTGACACAGTGGCTTGGACGCCCGCAGGCTCCGTGCTGCCCCAAACGGTCTGCCTGCTGCCTCCCCCCCCAGCTGTAGGGTGGCTCAGTGGGAGGAGGCAGGCATCCTGCCCTGGCTGGTCTGGCCCCATGGGCGGCTGCCCTCGCCCCTGGATGCAGGGTATGTGTGCCACCCCAAGTGCCCGATCGGCTTGCTCTGCCTCTGTCAAGAGCAGGCCACCTCCCGTCCATCTCGTCTAGGGAACCATGCGCAAGCAGTGCTTCAGTGTTACCTGGACTGGCTCTCATCCAGTCCTTTATTGAGGCAGGGCAATAGTCCAGCACATCCACTGCCCAAGCACCAGGCAGAAAGGTGAAGTAGAGTTGAAAGCTCCCAAGGGCCAAACTAATACTTCTATAGTGACCAATTTTCTTCAAGAGACAGCAATTTTGTTTAACCTCTGAATCACATATTACTCAGTAATTTATTTTTAGCCAAATTGCAATGCAGCTCCTCCAGTAATACTATTGATGGATCCATCCTACGTGACTGTTTCAAGCTAACATACCTTTTGTGCTATTTCTAAAGTGGGAGAAGCCTAGAACAATGGATCTGGGTGAGGCCGTAATGTGGTATCCATCCACTGTGACCCTATAGGCTTTTTCTATCTCATACAATATAATATACAATGGTGCCTCACAAGACGAATTTAATTCGTTCCACGAGTCAATTCGTTTTGCGAAAAAGTCTACTTGCGAATCACGGTTTCCGATAGAAATGCATTGAGATTTCTTTTTTTGCCCATAGGAACACATTAATTAAATTTCAATGCATTCCTATGGGAAACCGCGATTCGCAAGACGAATTTTTCGCAAAACGAATTCATCTTGCGAAAAATTCATCTTGAAGGGCATTCGTCTTGCGAGGTACCACTGTATAAAATTGGCACTATTGAATTAAGCAAATTCGCCAAAGATTTTTTTAAAAAAATGTATTCTGCTTCGGTCCCTTCTTTAATTCAATGCAGACTCCAATCATATCACCTTTACTTATATTTTCTGCTTCTTCTAACCTAATTTTTAATGCATGCATTCTCTTTTTAAAATTTCCTTAGAATTTTTTTTCTTTTCATTAATTATAACCAGATTCATAGCTTTTGATTCAATTTTGGTGCTATTATCCAGGCAGGTTCTCAAATCAGTGTGTGTGTGTGTGTGTGTGTGTGTGTGTGTGTGTGTGTGTGTGTAAAGGTGCCATTAGTTTCAATTAATGGTTTTTGAAGGGAGACCTGTTGTTCTTTAAATTGTTGTTTTAAGTATATATTTCCTTTAATAGCTTTCTCAGATTACTTTGTTCCCATGGATGCCCTAATTACCTCAACACCTTAAGCCATTTCAAGCATACCTTTGTTTTCCCTTTGAGTCTTCAGGCAAAAATAAGCAGTTAGATATTGTGCTTTAAGACAAATATTATTAGATGATATTTCCTGTTTCCATTGCATGACTTTTTAAATAAATCTTTCTTTGGTCTGAAATCATTATAGACAACAAGCTTTGCACTGGAAGACAAACTCACACTCAATGCAGTTTTATTGTGCTTTTAATTCTGTTGGGAGCCACCCAGAGTGGCTGGGGAAACCTAGCCAGATGGTTGGGGAATAAATAATAAATTGTTATTGTTGTTGACGTCATCGTCATATTCCACCTAGCCATGCCTCCTCTTCACTTAGCACTGTCTAATGGTAGGAATGGCTTTACTATATATGAAGTGGCATAGCTAGCTGCTTGGCTGCCCGGGGCGGCAAATCCGAAGGCACCCCGCCAGGGTGGGGTGGGGGTGGGGTGTCCGCCGCACGCATGTGTCACGCATCACAACACATGTGCCATGATGCACCACGCACACGTCACAATGCATGCGTCATGACGCGTGGCGCATGTGCGCACAGGAGGCATGCGCCGGGGTGCCGTGGCAAACCCCGTGAGCAAGCCACGGAGTGAGGCAGTTGGGGCTTCTCCTCCATGGTGGTGGCCGCATCGTGCAGCAGTGGCAGTGGCTGTCAGAGATGGTCAGCCCCGCCCAGCCTGCTGCCCGGGGCGGTGCCCCCCGCCCCTTATTACTACATCACTGTATATATGATCAGCTCTTAAAAGGTAAAGGTAAAGTTAAGTCCAGTTGCGAATGACTCTGGGGTTGCGGCACTCATCTCACTTTACTGGCTGAGGGAGCCGACTTTGTCCACAGACAGTTTTTCCGGGTCATGTGGCCAGCATGACTAAGGCACTTCTGGTGAAACTAGAAATGCCGTTTACCTTCCCGCCAGAGTGGTACCTATTTATCTACTTGCTTTTGAACTGCTAAGTTGGCAGGAGCTGGGACCGAGCAACGGGAGCTCACCCCATCACAGGGATTTGAACCGCCGACCTTCCGATCGGCAAGACCATAGCGCCACCCACATCCCTATGATCAGCTCTTAGATCAGCCCTTAAATGCTTACAAAAAAGTACATACTTAAGCACACCCAGGAATTCCAACACACACACACACACACACACACACACACACACACACCACAGACACATTATATTTGGGGTGCGGTAGTAGCCCTGCTTTACCTCAGAAACATCATAAAGAACAGCAGGGAACATGGAATTTTTATGCAGTAAAGGCTTTATTTTGAAAGAGAAGAGACACACAATCCCACAGTTTGAATACAGATGTGCAAAGGTTAGCAAGGCAGGTTAACAAGGCAATGAGGACACTGAAATGTGGTGGTGATTTTCTTTTTTTTTTTATGGTAACATGAAGCAACCTGTAACAACACAGAGGACTAACGCCTGCAAACATTGAGTAGATCATATTTGAGAAGCCTGTTAAACAATGTCACTACAGTTCAATAAACAGCCTACAATGGTTGTTTTAGAACTGAGGAGATGAGCAGTAATGGACAAGTCTCTATGAAGAAGGCTTGCCCACAATTTTTTGTAGCTACAGAGGAGCATTGGATTTCACATATGCCACATTTCCCAGCTCAAACAGGGCAAGAGTAAGGCCACACAAGTGATATTCCTGCCCTTAGAACATGACTCAGATTCCAAAGTGTTGCAGTATGGTGGATGGCAGGTGTGGATGAGTTTCCCAGTAGATGTGAAAATGGGTTCTTGAAGATAGAAGTTCTCATCATTGGCCTGCAACTCAGGGGTTGTACAAGTTGAACATACATTCTCTGCGTTCTTCGTCATATACATTCTGTGGACCGTGGTTTTGGGATTTAGAATCTCTGGCATGGGCTAAATCCACTCTGGCATCCGGACTGGAGTTTCTGCGAATAGATGCTTGCAGAACTCAGGCGGGAGGCTATGCCACCAGAGAAGGAGTTGTATCCCCCACGGCTTGCACCTTCATGGTAGGGAATCATGCGAGCGCAAGGGTTGCATTGCTCAATGCCAAAGGGTTGGTCGGGGCAGTACAGAGCTGGCCCGGGGATGGTCAGGACAAAGGGAGGTGGCTGAATTGTGACGGTGGAGGCAGGGCAGCTGGCGAAGCATTGGTTCCACTGGGCAGACATCTTGGCTGAACTGGTTTCGTGGATCTGAAGGGACACATACAGGTGGGGAATGGATGAAATGCACATGATTAAGAAATGAATGAATTTCACAGTGTTCAGGTTCACCCACAGACATTTATGAATGTGCAAAACTTCAGAGGTGAAAAAACAAACTAACTAATAATGGATTAAGGCCACATTGTATAGTAAAGGACCCCTGGACGGTTAAGTCCAGTCAACGGCGACTATGGATTTGCAGCTCTCATCTTTCTTTTGGAGAAGGGAGCCAGTGCTTGTCCAGATACAGCTTTCTGGGTCATGTGGCCAGCATGACTAAACTGCTTCTGGTGCAATGGGACACCGTGATGGAAACCAGAGCACACGGAAACGCTGTTTACCTTCCAACCGCAGTGGTACCTATTTATCTACTTGCACTGGTGTGCTTTCAAACTGCTAGGTTGGCAGGAGCTGGGACAGAGCAACGGGAGCTCACCCTGTTGCAGGGATTCGAACTGCCAACTTTCTGATCTGGCAGCCCAAGAGGCTCAGTGGTTCAGACCACAGTGCCACCCACATCCCTATATTGCATAGTACTGATGAAACAAATTAATGGACATAAGAAGAGCCCTGTTGCTTCATACCATTGGTCCTTCTCACCCAGAAACCTGCTCTTATAGTGGCCAACCAGGTGCCAATGGGAAGCTGGAAAGGAGAACCCGAGTGCAATAGCAAATCACTCCATTTTTTGGTTCCCAGCAACTGGCACATAGAGGGATAATGGCTTTGACAATAATGGATGCTGAATATAGGCATTGTGGCCAGTTGCCACTGATACCATTATCCTCCACAAAGCCAACATCAGTCTTCCTTAGTCCTACTCAGCATAGGCCCACTGATTATTTAGCAGGAACAATTTAGGTCTGGGATGGTGTCCTTCTGATGTTGTGGACTACAGCTCCCATCAACCCAAGCCACCTTGGCCAATTGCCAAGGAAACCGGGCTTGTAGTTCAAAGCATCCAGAAATCACCATGTAGGCTACGCCTGCCTTAGGTCCATTCATTTCATTTGGCCTATTTTCAATATAACTTAATTAGACACAACCTAATTTTAAAATAAAAAATAAAAGATGTTGGAGCACATTTTCCATCATAATAGCCTATTGGAAACCTGCCACCAAGAACTTGACTAGCTATTTTTAATCATTATTGGTAAATCTACACTCCCTTGCCTGCATTTCATTGATGCTCATATCCACTCAATGATACACAACTAACCCTACACTCTGTGTGAGCATCACCATCACCCTAAGGTATTACTATGGTAGTAGCATCTGCACTGATCATCAATATTTTGTGACTTAACTTTCCTCGTCAAAATGGGTACTAAATCTGGAACAAAGAGGAGAGCACCTCAAAAGAAAAAGAAGTGGCTCTGATAGAGTTATTTCTTCTTCTTCATTTCTACTTACTAACCAGCAAAGGGAAGCGGGTGGCACTGTGGGTTAAACCACAGAGCCTAGGGCTTGCTGATCAGAAGGTCGGCGGTTCGAATCCCCGCAATGGGGTGAGCTCCCATTGCTCGGTCCCTGCTCCTGCCAACCTAGCAGTTCGAAAGCACGTCAAAGTGCAAGTAGATCAAGCGGGAAGCAAGTAGATCCAAGCGGGAAGCATTTCCGTCCACTGCTCTGGTTTGCCAGAAGCGGCTTAGTCATGCTGGCCACATGACCTGGAAGCTGTACGCCAGCTCCCTCGGCCAATAATGCAAGATGAGCGCCGCAACCCCAGAGTCAGTCACGACTGGACCTAATGGTCAGGAGTCCCTTTACCTTTACCTTTAACCAGCAAAGAGAACAAATATTTGGTGCTGAACTATTCTGATGAGCCAGAAATTTATTCATGTTTTAATTAACAAAAGGCAAACTTGGCAGAAGTAAACCCAAAATTGCCAATAGGCTTGGTAGAAGTTAAAACATATTCCATCATAACTTACCAACTCTGCAGTGAAAAGAACTCAAGTGGAGTGTCTCTGTGCTGAAGGAATGAAGTGCTGTTGCTACGTCTCTTCAGGGTTTTTATAGACGGTTTCCAAGAAGATGATGCATTTTGTTTTCACAAAGTTCTAATCCATTGCCAAATACATGTTTTCCCCATGAGTTAACACCCAAGTAGTTTCAAGGAGTGTTTCCACTATTCTCTTCATCACTGCTAATGTTTCACCTTATAGGTGGGGTTCTGTCTGCGGAAATTGCTATGGGTCAATTTTTTCCCCAAATGTGGTTGGGGGGGGTTTGCTGTTTTTCGAGTTCAATCTTATCCAAAGCAGAGAAAAACAGCTAAGGAGTTTTCATGGTCAGGGAAGGGGTTATGGAAAAAAACACAAAACTCACAGGTGGGGGGGGCACATGTGTATCTAATGACTAAGGAGGTTGTATTGTGATTACGTATTATAGATCTAGACTCAGACATAATTCTCATCGGGATCTGGAGAAGCTGCTGGCCAGATTTCCATGATTCAAAGATATCAAAAGGCAAAAGGCTTACACTTCGGCGAATAGATCTTGCCCACCCATGGAACGGGGGCAATAAATTCATTTTGGCTTTACCTTCTCTTTGTTTTAGCTTCTAATTTTTCCAGCAAAGATAACAAAAACAAAGATGCTGATTCACAACTTTGTTCTATGCATGCTTTAATAGAGTTGTAATTGAGTTTAAGATGTGTTTTAATTTTATGTGGAATTTAAATGTATTAATTTTCTTCTTTCTTTTTTTAAATAGAATTTTATTAGAGGTTTTTAACATATTAAGCAATAAAATCCAAAACCTTTTCTAGAAAGATATTTAAAAACAACATGTCAAAAGAAAAGATACACACACACACACACACACACACACACACACACACACACACAAATGCAACATTCATGATCCCCATAAAACTACAGTGGTACTTTGGTTCTCGAACTCAATCTGTTCTGGAAGCCCATTCGACTTCCAAAACATTCGAAAACCAAGGCATGGCTTCTGATTGGCCCTGGAAACAATGCCGACAGCTGAACCGGACATTCGGCTTCCGAAAAACGTTCACAAACCAGAACACTTACTTCTGGGTTTGCAGCGCTTGGGAGCTGATTTGTTCATCAACTAAGCCGTTCGGGAATCAAGGTACCACTGTAATTGTGTTTTATGAGGATCATGAATATTGTATTTTATATTTTCTTTTTATTATGCATCTATATATGACCCTCTATCACCATTTCACCTCAATCTTCCATCCAGGAAGAGAGCAGAGAGAATTGCTGTAGACCCTTTGCATCCTGGTCATCACTTGTTTGATTTACTCCCATCCGGACGTCGGTACAGGACTCTATATACAAAAATGTCTAGGCACAGGTATAGCTTTTTCCCTTGTGCCATCAAATTGTTGAATCTGTAGTTGTGGGCGGAAGGGTGGCCAGTTGGTGGTATGGGGTCTTTTCGCTGTGCTGTTGTATTGTGAGGGGAATCGTGGTTGTATGAGGTACGTTTTTTCTTTACATTGCAATGTAGTTGAAGCAAAATTCCAAGTATGGTTGATACTTGGCCAATAAATTATTCTATTCTATTCTATTCTATTCTATTCTATTCTATTCTATTCTATTCTATTCTATTCTATATACCAAGAGTTGAATCCCCCATCTCTCACCTGGGAAGCCTCCCCCACTCCTCAGTCTCACACCCCGAGAAAACCCACTGTGATCTTTTTCTCTCCCTCTTCTGATGTGTCATATGGTCTTAACTCAACACACGTGCCACATATACCATACACCTTCTTGAATTGTTTCATAGTCTTACAGAAATCTAACCGGGCCAGTCTAGCCCTCTCGGGCTTGTCTGAAACAGCCCTTTGGAAACAGGCCAGTGATTACAAACGATGCTTGCTAATGATGGTTACAAATAATGGCTGGCAAGTGGCCCATTGAGTCTCCCCTTTGATGCCAGAGATGTAATGGAAGTTAAACATGTGTACCTCCCATCAGTTTTGCATAAATGACCCAGCATGCCACAGCTGAATGCTCTTGGCAAGGCTTCCATCAACCCTCCCTGGAAAGAGAATGATCAGAAAGGAAACAAACCTTGGGAAATAACGTTGTTTCTTGGCTTGAGGTAGAACGTTATTTCTTCACTAAGCAATGGCTGCAGAAAGTGACTTGGAGTAATTATAGCCCTTTCAAGCCCTAGCAATTTCTTGTGGTTCGCTAAATACAGTTCCATGCAGAACACCCTGGAGGCTGGCAGAAAGAGTCTACTGAAAAGGAATTATTGCAATTCCTCTTGGTCAGATTGGTGCAGTTCAAGCCTGGTGTGTGTGTGTGAATGCTGCTCTCTAGGTCCCACTATCTGGCTCTCTCCTGACCACATGCCCTCACTTGTCCTGCTACACACCCACACCCATGTGTTTGGCTGCAATGTGTTCTTGAACTCAGAGAAGGGTACAGAATCATAGTCAAAGACTTGTCGAGCTGGAAGGGACTCTGAGGATCATCTAGTTCAACCCTCCTGCAATGCAGGAATCACAGCTAAGGCATCCATGACACATGGACACCCAACCTCTGCTTAAAAACTTCCAATGAAGGAGAGCCCACATCATTCCAAGGGAGCCTGTTCCACTGTCAAACAGTTCTTTGTTCCAGAAAGTTCTTTCTGATGTTTAGTCAGAATCTTCTTTCTTGTAAGTTGAAGCCATTTGTTGGAGTCCTCCCCTCCAGAGCAGGAGAAAACAAAGCTTGCTCCATCCTCCATGTGAGAGCCCTTGAGATATTTGAAGATGACTATCATATCTCAGTCTCCTCTTTTCCAAACTAAACATAGCCAGCAACTTCAACCATTCCCCATAAGGCTTGTTTTCCAGACCCTTTATCAGCAGCACTGAAGTGACCTCTCTGGGTCTGGGGTGCAAGCCTGGACAACATGTATGGAGGTCCTGGGCTGCCAAGAAGACAAGACCCCCCTCTAGGCCTCGCTGAGGTGGTCCAAAGGAAAGCAGAGCAATACATTTGCCTGCAGAAGTTCCTCTATTCCCCTAACAGAACAACAATTCCCAGAGTTCCTGGTGAAGCAATATTTCTCATTCCACTGCACTGGGAATTGTAGCTCTGTGAGGGGAATAGAGACATATCCTGATGACTCTCATGGACTATAATAAACTACAGTTCCCATAATTCTTTGGAGCAGCCTGGGCTGTTTAAAATGGCATCGTAGTGCTTTAAATGTGCGGTGTTGATGTGACCTTCAACAGTTAGGAGGGTTTGTGTGGGGGTTTTTTTAAAGCAACTGATAGGTAATAAATCTGAAACCTAAAAATTCTGCATAGTATAAATGGTCTTCATTGCTCACCTGGAAAATAACAGTGAAGGGAGGGAACCTCAAAGCTCGTATCGCAAGGCATGTTGCTTAAGGGAAGGGCCATAGCTCAGTTGTA
Source organism: Zootoca vivipara (assembly GCF_963506605.1). NCBI lineage: Eukaryota > Metazoa > Chordata > Lepidosauria > Squamata > Lacertidae > Zootoca > Zootoca vivipara. Next base: position 36,120,978 of record NC_083292.1, on the reverse strand, counting down.
GAGCATTTGCTTTGCACGCACAAGTTCACAAGTTCAATCCTCGGCATCTCCAAGGTAGGGCTGGGGAAAGGCTCCGGCCTGAAACCTTGGAAAGCCACTCCCAGTGTAGACTGTTCCTACGGAAACTGGTGCCCATTGAAGGCAAGTGAAGAGGACAGAGATGTGAGAGAAATAAACATTGGAAAGAAAATCCATGCAACGTGCTGTGGGTGGAGAAAGGGCCTTCAGCCATGTGTCATAGTTTTGAGAGGTGGTGTTTCAGGCTTTTATGGTATGTGCACAGAAGTCTTGCAAATGCCAAGGGAGTCCCTCTTTTGATCTATGGAATGTGGGTGAGCACCAGTAACACCCCAGTGATACAGTACTTCAAGGATCCATGGTTTCATTTAGTATCTCCTGTGCAGTTAGGTACAGGCAAATATGTTCATTTTGGATTCTCTAAGGTCACATTCATGCCATGAGAAAGCAAGAAGGACCTATGTTCCATACCTTTCAACATTCCTCAGATGAAAATAGGGACATTTTGTTTCACAGAAGAGAGCTTCTCCTGTAGTCAAATACACTTATACATCTGTCACGTTGAGCAAATTCAAACCTCTCATCCTAACCTACCTCACAGGATTGTTGTAAAGAAAACAATGTGTGAAGGAAAGAGTCGTGTACAACACCTTCAATGGATAAATGGAAGGAAATAAAATTTCAGCTGTATGCTGCCTTGAGTTCTTGTCATTGGAAAAGACAGGAGATAATAATGATAGTGATAATTATAATAATGGAAACTGTGAGAATGATCAGGAATATACCAGAAAGTAAATCTTATTGAACTCAGTGGGACTTGCTTTTGAGTAAAATATGCTTAGGATTGCAGTGTAAGACTGCACAGCCTTTACCCAGTTACCTGGGAGTAAGTTTCAGGCACCCCAGCTTCCCAAAGAGCAAAACGTGTGGGTCACTCTCATGGTTTCTGACCTGGTTGCATTCCAGGGCCTCAACTCATGAGAATATGTGCAACAGATTACAGCCTCTGCACTCTTTAGGAAATGTTTAAGATTTCCCAATTAGCTCTAGATAGATAGATGATAGATAGATAGATAGATAGATAGATAGATAGATAGATGATAGATAGATAGATAGACGATGATAGATAGATAGACGATGATAGATAGATAGATAGATAGATGATAGATAGATAGATAGATAGATAGATAGATAGATAGATGATAGATAGATAGATAGATAGATAGACAGACAGACAGACAGACAGACAGACAGACAGATATACCAGTATACCTGAAGGAGCGTCTCCACCTCCATTGCTCTGCCCGGACACTGAGGTTCAGTGCCGAGGGCCTTCTGGCGGTTCCCTCACTGCGAGAAGCCAAGTTACAGGGAGCCAGGCAGAGGGCCTTCTCGGTAGTGGCACCCGCCCTGTGGAACGCCCTCCCACTGGATGTCAAAAAGAAAAATAACTACCAGACTTTTGGAGGACATCTGAAGGCAGCCCTGTTTAGGGAAGCTTTTAATGTTTAAGAAATTGGTGTATTCTAATATTTCTGTTGGAAGCCGCCCAGAGTGGCTGGGGAAACCCAGCCAGGTGGGCAGGGTATAAATAATAAATTATTATTATTATTATTATTATTATTATTATTATTATTATTATTATTATTATTATTATAGATGGCAGAGATAGATAGATAGATAGATAGATAGATAGATAGATAGATAGATAGATAGATAGAGATAGTTACAGGTAGGTAGCCGTGTTGGTCTGAGTCGAAGCAAAATAAAAAAATTCCTTCAATAAACTTAGTTGGTCTTTAAGGTGCTACTGAAGGAATTTTTTTATAGATAGAGATGACAGTGATATATTTTGCCTTGCTTATGAAATGTGCTACTGAAGGAATTTTTTTATTTTACTTCGACCCAGACCAACACGGCTACCTACCTGTAACCAGAAACAATTGCTGTAATTAGAAAGTGAAGGAAGGAAGAATCGGTAAAGAAGGGAAAGAACAAAGGAAGAAAAAAGGGTAAGAGGAGAAAGTGAGGAAAGAAAAAACAGGAAAGGGGAAATGAGGGGTAGATAGAGAGAGGGAAAGTGAAGATGAAGGGAAGGGGAAATAAAGAAGAGAGGAAGGAGGAAATGGAAGAAGGAAAGAGTAAAGAAATGGGGAGATACGGAAGGGAAAGTGGGAGAGGTAGAAAAGGAAGGAGGACTGGGAAAAGGAGAAAAGGGGGGAGAAAGGGAGAGGAAATACAGATGATCCCATGAAAAGCCCACCCAGAAAATGATATTCAGAGGCATAGTGTCTCCAATGGTAAAGAAGGGGGCATAGCGATCATGGCAAGTAGACATTGAAAACTTCATCCTGCACCAGATGGGGGATTTGAGCTCCACAGTTTTTCATAGCCTTATCTTTAGACCATTGAGAACATAAGACTATCCCTGTTCAGCCAAACCACTGGACATAAGACTATCCTGTTCTCACGGGGAGACGACTAGCACTGCTCCCTAATCTCCATCAGTTGCTAATGACAACAAACAAGGGGGGAAGAGGAAAGAGTTCACACACATGTGCACACGCACAGGCACACAAGACAATTACAAACGATATAAAAATATTTGTGTTGAGAGAGAGATGTTTACTATTACTACTACTAGCCATATCACTGATGATTTTATTTTCTTCAAAGATCTGAAGCTATATCAGGAAGAACCATGTGTTCTGCCATTATTGTATATAAATACACATAGTCAAGCATAGTCTCTAGATCTGGCGAAGAGTCTGATTTTATAACCATCTTGATACAATCACATTGTTGGCTATGTTTACGTGCAACCATCACCTGCAATAAATATATCTAGTCTTCACAGAACACTTTCCTCTCCTCTTGAATTTTTTCAGGTGTTATTCCACTCCCCCCAACAAAAGAACCACAAAATGTTGTTGTTGTTGCAGTTCTACTTGTGGAACTAACAAAACCAACACCCCAAATCTCCTTTGAAATCCTTGACCCATAGCACTAACAGGACCCCACCTATGAGGTGATGGGGTGAAACATCAACAATGAGGAGGAAGAGTTACGAATCATGATGTCACTCCTTGAAACCAATTGAGTGTTACTCAAGGAAAAATGGTCTTTGGAAATTAATTAGAATCTGATGCATCATCATCTCAGGAACCATATAAAAACCCAGAGGACACCGAGGAACCTCATCAGATTCCCTCAGCACAGAGACACTCCACTTGTGATCTTTCAGAAACTGGTAAGTTTAGCTGAGATACTTGGGCAAAGCGTATTGGTGGTTTTGAATTTAATTTTCTCAAGTTATCATGTAGTATATGTGTTAATTTGTCATCTACCTGGTTTTCTCTCTCCCTCTCTCTTGGGGTCGCCAACCTTTTGCCCTCTAGGAGTTGTGAATTGCAAATCCCATCAGTCCTAGCAAGCATGGCCAATGATCAGGGCTTATGAGAATTGTAGCCTCAGAATAACTGAAAAGGTGTGTGTGTGTGTGTGTGTGTGTGTGTGAGAGAGAGAGAGAGAGAGAGAGAGAGAGAGAGAGAGAGAGAGAGAGAGAGAGAGAGAGAGAGAATGCTTATCTATCTAATAGATTTCATATCTACTATTCAGCAAATGGTCCCAGGGTGGGTCTCAATAATAAAATCTATGATTATACTGAAATATTAATTAGGTCCCCTATACTATTTAACATAGTATTCCAGTTTATTTTCTTTATATTTGTTGGGCTGTATCCAACTATGTGAGGGACGTGGGTGGCACTGTGGGTTAAACCACAGAGCCTAGGGCTTGCTGATCAGAAGGTCGGTGGTTCGAATCCCCGCGACAGGGTGAGCTCCTGTTGCTCGGTCCCTGCTCCTGCCAACCTAGCAATTCGAAAGCACGTTGAAATATACTCGGAGTCGAGAGTGAATTTCATGCTCTTTATTCAGCTCATATTCATCAAGGAGAAGAAGAGAAGACGAATGGCTCTTTTCCCAAAACCATCTGCTTATATACATTATTTACACAATGGGCCTTGCGTGATTGGCTACTTCAGGGCTACACCTGTGGGCCAATTATATTGTGGATTGACTTCTGCCTGCAGCCTGATTGGCTGCTCCTACAGGCCAATCAGGTAGCAGATTCACTTCTGCCAGCCGCCTGATTGGCTGCTCCAGCAGGCCAATCAGGTTGCGGATTCACTTCCACCTGGAGTTGGATTGGGTAGCTCCCGCTGATTCTGAATCCTATTGTTCTAGGATTCAGCTCAGTACATAACACCCCTCCCCTCTAAGTTCCAGTCCTGCCCGGGAAGTTGCATTCGTAGTCCCCAAGGTCTGCTGGCCGCCTCCGTGTGCGTTGTGGCCTGGGGTGTTCCTTGGTCAGGGGTTCTGGTTCTGGCTCGTGTTCCGAGGCTGCTGGCTGTGCCGGGGCTGTCTGGTCTGGCGCCACTGAACCACTAGGTTGTGACTCTGGTTCCGGTGTCCTTCCAGCCTCGGGGTGCCCCTCTGTGCCTACTGCTTCTGCTTCCCCTGCCCACCCCTCTCGCTCTACAGGCCTCACTGCCCTGCTGTCCCCTTGGGACCCCTCTGTCCCGCTCTCCTCCCGGGTTCCTCCTGGGAATCGTCGCCGTAGCTGGTCGCAGTGGCGGCGCCAACATTGCCCCCCTTCCGTTAGTACCTCGTACGACACGGGACCGGTCACCTTGGTGACTGTGGCGGGTACCCATGCTGGGCCTGCCCCAAAATTCTTTGCATACACTGGGTCCTGGGCCACAAATGTCCGGGGGTTCCTGCCTTTCCCCACCACTACCTCATCCTGAGCTCTGTCGGGGTGAAGTCGGTCCAGTCTAGTTGCAAGGCGCCGGCCCATGAGTAGTTCAGCTGGGCTCCGGCCCGTCGTTGTGCTTGGGGTGCTGTGCTGTGCTAGAAGAAATGCGGCAAGGCGGTATTCCCAGTCCCCTTGTGTTATGCGGCGGAGGCTGTCCTTGGTGGTCCGCACCATGCGCTCCGCTTGGCCATTGGTGGCAGGGTGGAATGGTGCTGAGCGGATGTGGCGGATGGCGTTCTGCGCTGTGAAGGTCTGGAACTCCTCTGACGTGAATGCGGTTCCATTGTCCGAGACGAGGGTGTCAGGGAGCCCGTGGGTTGCAAACAGCTTACGTAGTACCCGGATGGCTGCCGCCGTAGAAGTGGACGGTACCAGTGCGACCTCCAGCCATTTGGTGTAGGAATCCACCACTATGAAGAATGTTTTTCCCTGGAAGGGGCCAGCGAATTCCACGTGCAAGCGTGACCATGGATGTCGGGCGGACTCCCAGGCTGGACTGGGGCCCTTGGGGGATCCGGGCGGGATTCTTGGCAGGTCTGGCAGTGTTGGACCCAGGCCTCTATCTCTCTGTCAATCCCCGGCCACCACACATAACTCCTGGCAAGGGCCTTCATCCTCACTACCCCTGGGTGTGTCTCGTGTAGGGCTGTGAGGACCCTTTTGCGGAGGGGCTGGGGAACAACAACCCTGCTTCCCCATAACAGGCACCCCTTGTGGGCCGACAGTTCATGTTTGCGGTTTGTGTAGCCAGCGAATTCTGGCCCGGGGCTGCTGCTGGGCCATCCTCGCCACACCCAGTCCAGGACCCGGGAGATGACCCTATCTTTTGTGGAATGGTGCGCAACTTCTTGTGCCTGAATGGGTCGGTCGGGAAGCAGCTCCAGGGTCATAACCTCTTGCGCAGGCGCTGGGTCGGGGCCTGTTTCTGGTAGTGGTAGCCTGCTGAGTGCGTCTGCGTGGCCCATCGCCTTCCCAGGGCGGTGGATTAGTGCATACTGGTAGCCGGCAAGGAAAATTGACCACCTGAGGACACGTGGAGACAACACTTGGGGGGTCTGCTTCTCGGGGGCAAACAGGCCAAGCAACGGCTTGTGGTCAGTCACTATGGTAAAGGGCCGCCCGTACAAGAAATCATGGAATTTTTTTACGCCCTTCACGATTGCCAGACCCTCCTTGTCAATCTGTGAGTAGTTTCGTTCGGCTGCAGCAAGCGTCTGGGAGAAGTATGCCACTGGCACCTCTCTTCCATCCGGGAGTTGGTGTCCCAGGACAGCGCCGATGCCATAGGGAGAGGCGTCGCATGCCAGCACCACTGGCAGCCTCTCGTCGAAGTGTGCCAAGACCGAGTTTGAGACGAGCAAGTCCTTGACTGCCTGGAATGCGGCCCTTTGTCGCTGGCCCCACACCCAAGGGGCCCTTTTATCTAGGAGTCTGTGTAGGGGCTCCGCTACCGCTGCCTTATGGGGAAGGAAGGCATGGTAAAAGTTCAATAGTCCCAAGAATGACTGAAGTTCGGGCTTGCTCTTGGGCGCTGGGGCCTCACAAATGGCCCGTACCTTGTCACCGGTTGGATGGACCCCTTCTGCGTCCACCTTAAATCCCAGAAAGTCCACCTGCGGCACTCCCAGTAAACACTTTTCCCGCTTCACTTTGAGGCCCGCCGTCTGGAAACGGTGCAGGACGGAGCGGAGGCGGTCCTCAAATTCCTCTGGTGTGGGCCCGGCGATCAGTACATCATCGAAGAAGGGGGTGACGCCAGGAATCCCTTTAAGGAGAGAGTCCATTAGATTCTGGAATATGCCTGGTGCCACGCTAACGCCAAATTGCAGCCGCTTTACTCTGAATGCCCCTCTGTGCGTCACAATCGTCTGAGCCTCTGCTGTGGCTTCGTCCACAGGCAACTGTTGATACGCTTGGGCCAAGTCCAGTTTGCCAAAGATTTTTGACCCAGCCAGGGTGGCGAGGACATGGCTGACCACTGGCACTGGGTATGCATGGGCCGTGAGAGCCTTGTTTATGGTGCATTTGTAGTCTGCACAGATGCGGACCGAACCGTTAGGCTTGACGGGTGTGACAATTGGAGTTTCCCAGGGGGCGTTGGGCACCGGCTCCAGCACTCCTTGCTCCACGAGCCGGTCCAATTCCTCGTCTATGCGGGGTTTCAGGGCGAACGGGACCCGGCGAGCCTTGTGCCTGATGGGTCGTACAGCGGGGTCTAGCTGTAGGGCAATGGGGGGTCCTGTATATCGTCCCAATGCCCCATCGAAAACCCCTGGAAACTCTTTGCATATGGCGTCCACGCCCACTTGTAAGCTAGTGCGGTTCACCCCGGTAACGGCTAGCCCCAGAGGTCCAAACCATGCCAGTCCCAGTAAGCTAACGTAGGGGCCCTTAACTACCAGCAAGTCCAATTGTTGCTTTCGCCCTCGATATTGCACCCTGAAGGTCCCCACCCCCATTGTAGGGACCTTACGTTTCTGGAAGTCCCGGAGGGTGAATGGGGCCGGCCTTAGTTTGGGACCCCCATTAGGGCACAGTTCCCTTAATGTTCGGGCCGAGATTATGGATAGAGTTGAACCCGTGTCCAGCTCCATGCGGCATGGGGCTCCCTCTATCTGTACCTCTATATAAATTTTCTCTGTGCTGGGATGGGGCAACTGGAATACCTGGTAGTCCGTGATCTCCGTCGAGTTGCCTTGGTGCATGGTGCCGTGTGACCTGGGGCTCCTGGGTCGGTCATCTGATGCTTGTCGACGGGTGAGTCGAGCCCGACACACCCGGGCGATGTGTCCCAATTTTCTGCACTGCCTGCACTCTGCGTTGCGGAAACGACAGGTCCTCCTCTCGTGGTTCTCCCCGCAGCTTGCACAGTTCCCTCCTTCTCGTCGAGGCTGCTGTGGTGTGTGTGCTGCTTGAGTGCGCCGCTGTACTCGGTGTACTTCCTCCCTGTCAGATTCGGATTCGTCGGTGAGGTCTTCGTGGTAGACCCTCGGTTGGGATGGCGGGGCCGGTCGTGCCTCTTGCGTTGACCTCTCGGCGGCTTCGGTTGCCAGGGCTTCCTCCAGAGCAATCTGGAACGTGAGGTCTTTTTTGGCGTAGAGGCGTCGTTGCAACATCTCGTCCCTCAGGCCACCGACGAGGCGGTCACGAAGCATGTTCTCCAACTCTGCGAAGTTGCATAACCGGGCGGCTTGGCGGAGGGAGGTCACAAACCCAGTTATGGTTTCCCCCGGGGCTTGCCGCTTTGCGTAGAAGGCATTTCGGCAAGCTACCACCGAGGGCTGTGGTGAGAAGTGCTCCTTCAGCCGTTCCATTATTGTTTTGTAAGAGACGGTAGCGACATCTCTAGGTGCAAGGAGAGCCCGGGCGATTTCAAACGTCTCCTCTCCACAGACGCTGAAGAATGTCGCCCTCTTCATGGCATCGTTGGTGACTTCTTTCGCTTGCAGGAGGAAGTTGAAACGGGCGGCGTACCCTTCCCAGTCTCCTGATGCTGGTTTGAATGGCAAGAAGCTGCTGTCGGTTGCCATTCTGGGTTCCTTGGGTCCTGGAGCTGAAGCCTGGATGCACGGTGCGATGCAGCGGTGCAGCAGGTGGCGGTGCTGCGGTGCAGTGCGTGGTGGCGGTCAGCTCAGCAGGATCCCATCCTCGTCGCCAGTGAAATATACTCGGAGTCGAGAGTGAATTTCATGCTCTTTATTCAGCTCATATTCATCAAGGAGAAGAAGAGAAGACGAATGGCTCTTTTCCCAAAACCATCTGCTTATATACATTATTTACACAATGGGCCTTGCGTGATTGGCTACTTCAGGGCTACACCTGTGGGCCAATTATATTGTGGATTGACTTCTGCCTGCAGCCTGATTGGCTGCTCCTACAGGCCAATCAGGTAGCAGATTCACTTCTGCCAGCCGCCTGATTGGCTGCTCCAGCAGGCCAATCAGGTTGCGGATTCACTTCCACCTGGAGTTGGATTGGGTAGCTCCCGCTGATTCTGAATCCTATTGTTCTAGGATTCAGCTCAGTACATAACACACGTCAAAATGCAAGTAGATAAATAGGTACTGCTACAGCGGGAAGGTAAACGGCATTTCTGTATGCTGCTCTGGTTTGCCAGAAGCGGCTTAGTCATGCTGGCCACATAACCCGGAAGCTGTACGCTGGCTCCCTCGGCCAATAATGTGAGATGAGCGCTGCAACCCCATAGTCGGTCACAACTTGACCTAATGGTCAGGGGTCCCTTTACTTTTACCTATCCAACTATGTTATATTCAAAGTAGGTCCACTGAAATTAATGGACCTGGGAGAATCATTTCCATTAATTAAAATGGATTTCCTCTAAGTAGAACTAATGTTGGCTACAGCTCATCATTTTTCTTCTATCAGTGAATTAGGCACTATTGCAGTCCAGTCACCAGTTCCTTCCCCAATGTTTCCTGTATACCTCCCAACTGCTGTTGATTCTTCAATGTCTTTTGGAAAATTGAACATGAACGCTTTGAGATTCAATTATTATTCACCCTTGTACACTTTTATCTACTCCCCGCCCTGATGTGTCCTTTCAGATCCACACAGCCAGTTCAGCAAATATGTCTGCCCAGTGGAACCAATGCTTCGCCAGCTGCCCTGCCTCCACCGTCACAATTCAGCCACCTCCCTTCGTCCTGACCATCCCAGGGCCAGCTCTCTACTGCCCTGACCAACCCTTTGGCATTGAGCAACACAACCCTTGCGCTCGTATGGTTCCATACCATGAGGGGGCACAGCGTGGTGGATACAGCTCCTTCTACAGTGGTCCAGCCTCTGGTCTGAGCTCAACGAGCATCTATTCCAACAGATTTGTGTCAAGAAATGAGGGCGGATGCAACTCTTGCCAGTGATATTGAAGCTCTGAAGACCTCTATCCACAGAATGAATATGTTGAGGAGATGGACTAAGAATCAAGAGATTGGCTCCATTGAATTTGTAGGCATGGTTTCTAGAAATGTATGTTTAACATGTACCACCATTGTGTTATAAGCTAGTGGTTTTCAAAGCCTTTAACCTTCAAGGGCCCTGTTCTACCTTGCTGTGAATTGCCTGTGCATCTGTCAACAACAAGTATTGCATCACTGAGCATTCTTCTTCGGTTCTTCTTGGGCCCCAATGGGGTTATGTTGCTCTGCTGGGGCTCACAGGGAGGCAATGTTCCTCCATGTACAGATTTTGGGAGAGAAGCATGGACAAACTATGTGCCAACATCTATAGATCTCCTTGTGAAAATCCTGATTGAATTTTTGAGGATGTCACCATTTGTAAACCACTGTTGTGGGCTATTTCTGTAAATTAAAAAAAGCAACCACCAGAAATCATAAAACAAGTTCCATTGCACATGGCACTTTCAAAACCATCTTCACTGAAGGGAGATGGCCCTCCATGTAGCAACATGGTGATGTATTGTCTTATTACTGTTCCATGAGTTCAATGCATAGCTGTTTCTGATTTTGATGTTTTGTGCAAACCTGAGACTTCAAACTGTGGATCTCCCTTCCCTTTCAAAATAAAGCCTTTATTGCATCATCATTCCTGCTTTCCTTATTGTTGCATATGTTCATGTTAATTGTAATAGAAAAGTGGGTCTCCTCTGGGGAAATGGAGGAGATGCATTTAAATGCTGAGGAACAAGGATAGCCAATGGGGTGAGCTCCAGATGTGGATTACAACTCCCATCAGCTCCAACCGCAACCATCATGGTCAACAACAGTGGGTGATGGGAGTTGTAGTATAGCAAATAGCTGGAGGGCACCATATTGGGTATCCCTGCTGAGGAACATAGACACCTACTTGTTCAATTGGATCAAAGGGCTATTCTAGAATGTTGTATCTAAGGCAGGGGTCAGCAAACTTTTTCAACAGTCAACTGTCCCTCAGACCTTGTGGGGGGCCGGAATATATATATATATATATATATATATATATATATATATATATATATATATATATATATATATATATATATATATATATATGTATAGGGGGTGAATGAATTCCTATGCCCTCTAATAACCCAGAGATGCAGTTTAAATAAAAGCACACATTCTACTCATGTAAAAACACGCTGATTCCCGGACCGTCTGCGGGCCAGATTTAGAAGGCGATTGGGCCACATCCAGCCCCCCGGGCCTGAGTTTGCCTACCCACAATCTCTAAGGGCTCATTCAGATTTCCTTTCCCAAAGTGGGGAGGGGGTATCACTCAGAAGGATGGTGGAAATGGGTGATTGACTGACTGATAGCTGTTGACGACTGTAAATGACTGCAAATGGTCTTGCATGAAAAAGCAAGGGGTGAGATGGCTGAAGATCACTTTATCATGTATAATGAGATAAGAATCCAACGCCTCTGTTCAAACCAGGTCTCTCCATGGTTTTAAGCTTGGAGACCCCCCTCCCCACCCTTTCTCTACATATAGCGTCTGGGGACTTCTGTTTCAGTGTATCTGAAGAAGTGTGCACGCACACGAAAGCTCATACCAAAATAAAAACTTAGTTGGTCTTTAAGGTGCTGCTGGAAGGAATTTATTATATCTCAAGGAGTCTTCTTAATGAGTCTCCCAATGGGGCAATGCCTACCAAAACCAATTACTTAAGAATATTGGGCATTTCTAACATGCCACAGAGTGAGTGCAGAGTAGACCACAAAGATGGAATCACTGAAGAGACACAAAGAGATCCTTGCAAGGTTTAAGAACAAAAACTTGTCAAACATACATCTTACATGGTGGTTATAATCATCACCCACCAGGGGGCAGAGTAAGGTACATACAGCACATTACCATTCGCAATTGCTGACACAGCTAATTACCATGACTTATCAGCACCTGCTACACTGCTACACAGCTGTAAAAACTAGGTCAGGATATGTACCCTGGCTTTTAAAGTGGTACACACCCTGTGGAACAATAATGAACCCTAACATTTAAACAAACTATTCAACAAAGAGATGTATTAGTTCCCTGTGTTCTATTAGTACAGTTTTAATTGGCATCTACAGATGGTAACAATAGATGAGCCAAGGAAAGTACAATCCACTCTTACTTCAGTTTCCAACGTTGTTTCTTCCCAGCATTTCCTAATTTTAGGGCACATTCAAAATACATACCATATCCCAGTGCTTGTGTCTTAACAGCACCAAGAGGCTCCACTCACTGTTCTGTATAACCAATTAAGGCATTGTGGTGTTAGGTACTTGTGTCTCTGTCAAGGCTCTGTCAGTTGTCCCACCTTCTCTCCCTTAGGTTGGGCTCTTTTATTTCTTGACCTTGCTATGGACCTCGGTTGGTCACCCTGGTTGTCCAGGGGGCCTGGTAGGAATTTTTCCACTTGGAAAATTGGCACCGGCCATCTGGGTTTTTTGCCTACCTCATAGCAAATCATCACAACTTTGTAAGGTTTGGCAGTTAGGCCTTGGAGTATTAGGTTGAAGGTGAGGGGAGGTAGCGGCCATCACCTACCCCTCCTAATTCAAGGGTATTCCGTTAAAGGGGGGGTCTCCATCGGGGGACGGGCTAGGGCCATGGCACGACCCATAGCGGTGACCCTGGGGGTGTTCCTAGTTGATGTGCATCAGCAGGGCTCCCCCTACTGGTGGTTAGCCCAAGACTCCTGCAGACGGGCAAGAGTCAGATATAGTTGTGTGATTTCCGGTGCCTAAGCCAATACCACTCACATTCTGTGACCAATAAAGTTGTGGGTTTTTTCGCCCATTAATCTAAAATACTGCTTCATGTGTCTTTATTCCACTTCCTGGGAGGGTTTGGGACCTTGCCACACAACAGCACTTTCCCTTACGGTGGCCATCTGAGGTCAAATGTCTCTGATTCCGTTGTTCCTGCACCCTTAACAAATGCCAAGTTCTGGGGGAAGGAGGGTCAGAAATACTCTCCAGTGACAATGTGTCAACTAGTTGCCCTTCCACATCCCCCGCCCTTCTTCTAGCACTTCCCAACTCTTCTGTCTGCCTGTCTCTGAGCTGGGACTTCCCTCAAACTCCTCGAAGCCCTGCTCTAATTCAATACTGCATTGCTCTCTTTAGTCAGGAGAAGTGGGGCGGTGATCTCCACCATTCCTCCTCCTCTCTCTCGCCCTCTTGAGTCCAATCCCTGACAGTCTCTTTGGATGCAGTAAATGCTCTGCTTCAGCATCCCTGATGGGTTGGGCCATCCAGCTTATTCTTAAATACTTCCAACAAAGGAGAACCCACCTTCCAATGCAACCAGTGGTGGCTGGTCCATTAGGGGAAATCAGGGCACTGTTCCGCCAACCTCACTCTGCCCTCACTCAGTCCCCACCTGCCTCCAAACTTACTTAGGGAGTGGCTCTGCCTATCAATGTCTCTGGCTCCATCTATTGCTGACATGTCTGTCTGCCAACCCATTGAGCACAAGCCACCCCTCACTGTGGGACACTGACTGTGCATGAATCTTTGATCTGAGAGAACAAGACCATGCTTATTTCCTTCAGCCCTGTACTTGATTCATTTCCCCAGGAAAGATTATATCCCGGGTTCAAAGTAAGAAAGAGAAAATGACTGTCAGAGGAAACACTGGACTGGGCTTTTGATGCAGGAAATGACTTTATTTTGAAAGAAAAGTGAAACATCTGGTACCACAGCGGTACAAAATCAGATATAGCTGTTAAACACAGAAAGCATTGGGCATGTTGCTGCTGCAAGCTGGAGGTCCGTCTGCCACATTGCTGAGTTAAGACTGCTTTGAAAGATTTTCCAGACCCACCGCTTTTTGCTTTTTTTGAGATAGGAAATAGACTGCAAGAAGTTGTTTTCTGAGGAACATGGGTGTCCATTAGAAGCTTATCAGGGATCACTCAGTGAGAATATCAGTAGTTGTGGGAAGTGTCCTGCAAGTATGGCTTGCTCAAGCATCTCTGCCCATACTCTTCTGCCACAGTGTTGGTGTTTGCTATAGTACATACTCAGCTCAGGCAAGAGTGAAACCAAAAAAGTCTCATCAGTACCCAAAATGAACTGAATGCAGAGTCTCTCTGTGACACACTGATGTTCCTTGGCAGGTGTAAATAAATGTTTCTGGAAACAGATATTCTTTAACTTAAAAAAGGCCTGTAACACACACATTATACATGGGGAGCATGGATTTCTAACATCAATGCGCCGTACCCAATGTAAGGTCTACTCAAAGTAGACTCATTAAAATTAATGGACATGGCTAACTTAGATCCATTAAAACAAATTGACACGACAAATTTAGATCTATTCATTTCAGTAGGTTCACTCTGAGAAGAACATCATTGGAGACAACCCATGATCTGTAAAGGATCCCATCTCTTGGTTCCAAATTCTCCGCTTTCCGTCATCCTCATCCTGTGGTTCCTGGGTCTAGAAACGTCGGTGAGGGCTGCTTTCCTTCTGGGTTCTGGGCAGCGACTTCTGAGACTGGCGGCTTGAGGAGGTGTAACCAGTGGAGACGGAGCTGTACCCACCACGAGTTACCTCCTCACTGGATTGGATGGCAGCACAAGGGTTGCACTGCTCGATGCAAAGTGGTTGGTCAGGGCAGTAGAGAGCTGGTCCAGGGATGGTCAGGACAAAGGGAGGTGGCTGAATTGTGACGGTGGAGGCAGGGCAGCTGGCATAGCATTCGTTCCTTCCACAAGACATCTTTGCAGGAGTGGTACCTGGATCTAAAGGAAGAGATTAGAGTGGGAGTGAGGATCCGAGAAATACAGATCATAGGAGCATCAGGAACTGCTTAAAGAACATAAGAAGAGCCAACTGGAGCAGGCCCATCTTATCTGGGCAACCTGTGAGCAGGACCAGAATGCAACTGTCCCCACTGGTGATTCCCAGCAACTTATTTTCAGAGACATACTGCTTTCAACAACGGTGGCAGAACACAGCCATTATGGCATATCCTCCATGAATTTGTCTAATCCAGGGACGTCCAACTCCCAAGAGACTGCGATCTATTCACAGAATAAAAAAATCTGGCAGTGATCTACCCCTTTTGGGGGGATTCAGGTCAAAGTTGTTGAGCTTTTTTTTTTAGGGAGGAAAGTCAGACCTCCCGGGGATCGACCAGTCGATCGCGGTCAACCGGTTGGACATCCTTGGTCTAATCCTATAAGAAAAACCAGAAGAGCGCTGTTGGATCAGGCCAACAGCTCATCTAGTCCAGCATCCTGTTCACACAGTGGTCACACAGATACCTATGGGGAACTTGCAAGCAGGACCCCAGCACAAGAGCTCTCCCCTCTCCAAAATGCACATTTGGTTTCTACCCTTTGGCAACTAGCAAAAGAGAGGAAAGTTTCTCTGCTGAACATATGGATGAATTTGGGTTGCATCTACAGGTGAAACTCGGAAAATTAGAATATCGTTGAAAAGTGCATTTATTTCAGTAATGCAACTTATTATTTTTTATTTTTCTTTAATTTTTTACAAATGCTTTCTTTTGGAAATTCCACAGTAATAAAACAAATGGTTACAGTAATACAAAAATAAACATCGCTATTACATTTCATTAATTACATTCCATTTATAATTGACCTGCCTAACGACAAATAATTACAATTACAACAAATAAAGGCTTGACATATCTTGCTTTGCATGTCATGCATCTATCTCATATATTGGTTTCACCTTTTAAGTTGCGTTACTAAAATAAATACACTTTTCGGTGATATTCTAATTTTCCAAGTTTCACCTGTAAGATCAGACCCACTGGAATTAATGAACCTAAGTGGCCTGTGTCCATTATCGTCAATGGCTCTGTTCTGAGTCGGACAAACATTTGTCGAAATCAATGAACCCACAGCAACCCGGAGGAAAGAAAGTCAAAGGCACATTTAGAGAGAGGAGAAATCTCCAAGAGGTTCTGTGCAAGTTAGGAAGTATATAAGCAAATCTTACCAGGTTCTGCAATGAGAAGAACTTGAGTGGGATGTCTCAAGAGTCGAGAGAAGTTGGTAGTTTTGCTCGGATCTTCTGGCTTTTTATATCATCCTGGAGGGGCGGGTGCACTTTCTTTTCATTAAGCTCTAATTAGCTGCGAACAACATTTTTCTCCATGCAACACCCAAAAGTTGTTTCAAGAAGTGATTTCATTATTTGTAACTGTTCGCCTTCCTTTGCTCCTTGGGTCTTCATCGCTGTGCACCCTATAGGTGGGGTCCTTCCTATGGGGCGAATGTGATTATTTTGTCCACCTCAGAGTCAGAACAGCCTTCGTCACATCACAGCCCAATTTCCTGGGTGTGCAATTGCTTGTGATTCTTCGATGATGGTTCAGCGGTGAGGTCAACAGAGTCAGGGGAAGGTCAACCTGCTCCCAAAAGAAGGAGCTATGATCTCTGTTTCCCAGGCAATGGAGGATCACATCCCCCTCCCCACTTCTTCTAATAGGAATGCAAAATAAATTGGGTACAGTGGTACCTTGGTTCTCAAACGCCTTGGTTCCCAAACGCCGAAATCCCGGAAGTAAGTGTTCCGGTTTTCGAAAGTTTTTTGGAAGCTGAACATCCAATGTGACTGTCGGCCATTGTTTCCGGGGTGCCTGCACCAATCAGAAACTGCACCTTGGTTTCCGAACATTTCAGAAGTCAAGTAGACTTCTGGAACAGATTAAGTTTGGCGCTCTTGTTTTTGCTATTTATTTTGTGTTTTTGTTTTTGAGGCTTTGTTTTTGTGACTGTGTGGAACCCAGTTCAGCTACTGAAGGATTGATTGTGTGACTGCGGAAATGGATAAAAGCCCCCTATCCAAACAATGACTACCATCAGTGCAGGTAAGGAAATAATAATAATTTTAATTTTTATCATCTAGAATAATGTCTTATTTATTTCATAGTACAGTACATTGATTACTACTTTCATTTTACGGATCAATGATCTCGTTAGTAAAAGTCATGTTAAGTTGCTGTTTTAAGGGTTGTTTTTAAAAGTCTGGAACGGATTAATCCATTTTGCATTACTTTTTTTTTAATATAATTTTTATTGAATTTTCAGCTTATACATTTTCCAAATCATCACATCGTGCAATATCCTAAATACGATACAAAAAAGGCACAACCACATAAAAGAAAAAAGAAAAAGAAAAAAAGAAAAAATGGAAAAATACTAAAAAGAAAAACACAGTAAAAAAGAGAAAAAAAAACCATACAAGATTCTTTGTTTACATCTAATATTGCTTAACATATCTGTGACCTCCCCGTTCCTCCCTTACCGAGTTCATTTTAAACCCAACTTTAGCAGTTTCCTTGCTTTCAAATTAATCTTATATCAATAATCTAATTCATCATATAATCATTTATATTCCCATTCTTACAATATTCCCTCAATAATACTTAATCAAATATCTAAACTAAACCCCTTAGCCTATACTTTCCCCTAAAAAATATTCCCCATTAATTACTTTCAAAGGAAAAAAAGAAAAACACACAAAATTTCTCAGTTACTTTCTCTGTCTCCCCCTTCTTCCCCTAATAGGCAATTCCCTGTAAACCTCGACCAGTTCCTTGCAACAATCCAGTTTCCAACCATTTAATCCGTCCCATATTAAAAATTCATTATTTTTTCACCCCACTCCATCTCTTACCCACACCATGCCCCTCCCTCTCTCCACTCCTCTTTGTGTTGATCCAATCTCTTTCTCCAGCTCTCTTTCCTCCCTATCACCTCTTTACCCCCCCAAAGCCACCACTCGATCAGATTTACAAACTTTCTCTGGTTATCCAAGCCCAGATTCTGGGCTCCCTCTCTCACTGAGAGTCCAGCATTCTGGGTCTCTTGGGCTAATGCCGTCTGAGTCCATGTCCTTTGCAGCCTCTCTCACAGGTTGCTCGGGTTCCTCTGTTTTCGGCTCTTCTTTGTTTTCTTCCTGTAAGTCTAACGTATCCTTTAAGGGAAACAGTTGTATCTCCTCTTTAAGATTTTGTATCTGTTTCGTGTATTCATACACATCCTCTCTTAGTTCGTATACAAGTTGTAGCAAAAGTTTCATTTTGTCCTTTTCCAGCTGGAGACTCATTGTTTTGTCTATTCGATTCTATTGTGTTCTCATATTACAATGGCGGGTGCATGTTATTTTCCCAAAGATGGTGCACAGTTACTTCCCAGATTTACTTTAGTCCCTTTATCCAATTCTTTTCAACAACACAATTTCACAGTCCTCTGTTTAAATTCATTTACTTCGCAAAATCTTGTTAAATCCGTACCTGACTTATTAAACCAAGAGTTCCTTTTTAATACAAAGTGCCTTACCGGTGAAATCACAATGGCGACTGGTCTTTGTTCCCAGGGTCTCGCCCTCGGTTTAGAAGGGCTTGTTCCAGAACTTCATAAAAGTTATGCAGAGATCCAAAATAGAGATTTCCTCTCCCTCCCTTGGCTCTGCTCCACCGGGAGGGGGTCCAACTTAAATTTTTTAGCGGATTTTCCAGTCCGTTCCAGCGTTGCGGCTGCAGGTCTGGTGGCTGCTCTCTTATCTCAATAAGGGGGGGGGGGAACGACCTCCGTTTCCTTTTTAAATTCCCTTCCCCGGACCAAATCTTCTCTAATTTTTTTTCCAAAGAAATTTTACTTACAAGTCCAATCTTTAATCAAAACGGGGGTATCTGGCGCTCAAAGTGGCTTCGGCACGGAGCTTCGCGTTCCAGAGGTAGCAGACTTCCCAAGGCTCCATCCCGCTCAACCGGCTCTCGGCGCACCTCAAGAGGCGCGATCCGGGCGGCGAAACGGGACTTACGGGGCTCAGCTGGGTCCCATGCACCCGGATGGCTCAATCCGGGGGTTCCCCGGGGGTTGCCCGCGCGACCTCCCCCCTCCTCTGGGTCACTGGGGACTTTCGGAGATCGAAAATCCCCCGCCGATGCCAATGGCTGCCAGACCGGAAGTCCATTTTGCATTACTTTCTATGGGAAAGTGAGTCTTGGTTTTGGAACACTTTGGTTTTGGAACTGATTTCCGGAATAGATTAAGTTTGAGAACCAAGATACCACTGTATTGTATAAATTTCAATTGGAAACTAACAAATTCACACTTCTGGAACCAACATGTGAACCAACAAGCAATTATCTTTCAAAATGCACCATTCATAAGTAGGCACTGATCTCCTCCATTGATTTGTCGAGTCTGCAGCCAAGCAATGGAGACCAAAATGCATATTAGGGGGAAAGTGTGCATAAAATGCATATATTATGAAATAATGTTAAAGAATAACAGTGTTATTGAAACAGGGCATTGGAACGCGAATCCCACCCAACCAGTTTTTATTTATGCTTTTATTTTATTTATTTATTTTGTAATGCAATTACTTATGCTTTTACAGAGTTTTTTTTTTAAATCAAAGTAACATTGTATGTTGCATGACATCTTGCCATATTTTTTAAAAATAAAGCACAGTCTATAATTATTTAAACAAATAAGCTATGAAAATGCATTCTATTTTTTTTGGGGGGGGGGAACCCCTTGCAAAAAAAATGCAAAGGTTAGGAAAAACTGTAGGTGAAAATGTGCACATTGGTAGAAAATTGCAATAAAATGATGGTGAATTTCCACATGTTTTTTTTTTAAAAAAATATTTTTTAAAAGTGCCGCAAAACTGCTGGAAATGTGGATAGCTGAATTTAAGATTGGAAAAATGAGAAACTGAAAGAAACTAAAATTGACTGATTTGTCCATCTCACACATCCATATTTTATTTTATTTTATTTTTTTTAAAAAACCAACCTAAACATGTGGGGGGCGTGGGCGTGGTTAAAGTTCCTGACTCGTCTTGAATCGAGTTAGATATTGAAAAGCTAATTGCTGAGCCTAAAAGTATCATTCTTTCTGATAAACCTCTGATAAACCTTTAGACAGTCATGCCATCTCCCAAAGAATGCCAGGAACTGTAGTTTGTTAGTGGTGACAAGAGCTATTAGGTAGGGTTGCCATATTTCAAAAAGTTAAAACCAGGACACCCTGAAAGTTGTAGAGCTGTTTTTAGGAAGACCCCAAAATTGTTGAGCTTTTTTTATTTTTAGTAAACCCCCCCCCCAAAAAAAGAGCACCACCTTTCAGAAATGAAATTCTCCCCGGCCGTCCACCTTTGAAATTCCGGTAATATCCAGGGAAATCTGGACGTATAGCAGCCCGGCATGAGGTCAACCCTATTCCCCTGACAGTTACACTTCCATCAGTGGTTTAGCACTCCAAGTGTCCCTATTTTTGAAGGACAGTCCCGGATGTACAGAAGCTATCCCATTTTCTGATTTGATCCCAGAATGTCCCGCTTTTCCTTAGGATGCCCCTCTTTTCATCCGAGAAATGTTGGAGGGTATGGAATAGTCGACACCTCTATTTTCATCAGAGAAATGTTGGAGGGTATGGCCTCTCTCCCCAGGGAACTCTGGGAGGGGAATGAGGTTTCCTAACAATTCTCAGCACCTTGAACAAATGGCAGGTTTCTAGGATTCTTTGTGGAAAGCCATGACTATCTAAAGTGGTATGATGATGCTTTAAATGTATATTGTTGGTGGGCTCATAGGTTGAAGGAGAAGAACTAGCTATTATTACCCAGCAAGTTTTACGGTTGAGTGGGAAGTTGAATCCAGGTGTCTTCCTTTCTAGAGTAACATCCTAACCACTACACAACACTTCCTTTCAAGAATGGAAGGCATTTAAAGGCTTAAAGAACAATACGTGCAGCACGGCGATTTCAGAGAGCGTCTGAGGACAGGCAAGCTATCATTGGTGTGGTGTTTTGTTTTTTTTTTTGGTTTTTTTTTTACTGCTGCAATTCAATCAAGTTTGGAATTTATAGCTGTGTGGTGTTAAACCATATGGGTGGAAAGACAAATTGTCAATGTCTGAAATGACATTGAGATGATTCACTGTTTGGAGAGAGATTTACTCATTGAGAGGATTATTCTACTAAACACTCATTTCACAGCATATATTCAGAGGATAAATAAGAATGTTCTAAACGAACTGAACAATCTTGCCTAGGAGCCCATAAGATTACATTTAGAAGACATCTGAAGGCAGCCCTGTTTAGGGAAGATTTTAATGTTTAACAGACCATTGTATTTTAATATTTTGTTGGAAGCCTCCCAGAGTGGCTGAGGAAACCCAACCAGATGGGTGGGTGGGTGTATAAATAATAATAATAATAATAATAATAATAATAATAATAATTAGGATGGCAGTGATCCCCAATTTTTGTGGTCCAGGGGGGCATATTCAGAAACCTGGGAATCCACAATATTTAAGAATGAGGTGTAGGGAGAGATGACAACATCTAAATAACAATAAAAACAATAGCAAAACAATGAACTAATAATATTAACAATAGGGATACCCTACTTAAAACAGGGAAAATCTGGACAGAAAAGTTGTTGCAAAAGTTGTTTTGAGCTATTTTTATAGGAAATCGGCAAAAATGAAACTTCCAAACTTGGTTGCCATACGTCCAGATTTTCAGGGACATTTTTGCCGATTTCCACCCGTGCACTGCTGTAGACTGCGGTACTCTGGATATATCCAGGAAATTCCAGAAGTATGGCAACCCTAAATAACAACAACAACAACAACAACAACAACAGTTTTATTTTTTATACCCTGCCCATCTGGCTGGGTTTCCCTAGCCACTCTGGGCAGCTTCCAACACATATAAAAACATAATAAAATGTCAAACATTGAAAACCTCCTGGTACAGGGCTGCATTCTGATGTCTTCTAAAAGTTGTATAGTTATTAATTTCTTTGACATCTGACAGAAGGGTGCCACTGCTGAGAAGGCCCTCTGCCTGGTTCCCTGGCTTCTCGCAGGGAGGGAGCTGCCAGAAGGCCCTTGGAGCTGGACCTCAGTGTCTGGGCTGAACGATGGGGGTGGAGACGCTCCTTCAGGTATACAGATATAGATTACATGGCACAGTGACATGTAATCAATTTAGGAAACCTTTTTGCACTGCCGCCAATTGGCTGAAACCTGGATTTTATTCTAGAAAAGAATCACATACATCCAACAAGTTAAAAAGTGATGTGGTTGCTGCCTTTAAAAAATGAAGGAAAAGCCAGCCTACAAGGCACATTTTGAGATGGTGGGGATAAGTTCATAGTCTCTTATTCCCTGTTCTCCTTTCCCAGTCCCCTCCCTCCCTCTGCCTTCTTGCCCTTTTGTTGCCATTGTAAAAGGAGGAGGAGGAGGGAGGAGGAGGAGGAGGGAGGAGGAGGGAGGAGGAGGGAGGAGGAGGAGGAGGAGGAGAAGAAGAAGAAGAAGAAGAAGAAGAAGAAGAAGAAGAAGAAGAAGAAGAAGAAGAAGAAGAAGAAGAGACGTTGCCTTATACTGAGGCAGACCATTGATCTATCTAACTATCCATCATCTACACTGACTGGCAATGGCTTCTCAGGGTTTCAGACAGGGGATCTTCTTCTCTCAGTCCAACCTGGAGATGCTGGATTGGACCTCTGGTTATCAGCAGGCAAAGCAGTTGCTCTACCAGTGAACTATGACCCAGTGTGGGCAGCAGATGGCACCAAAGGGCTAAAAATTATACACAGGCAAGGAGCCTGTGTAAATCAGGTGTTAGGAATGGTTGGCCCACCAGATGTCCCTGAATTTCCATCCACCACCATTGGCCATGCTTGGTAGGGCTGGTGGGAGCTGTACCTCAGCAACATCAAGAGGGCTTAAGGTTCCCTATGCCCAAAATGTTGAGAAGAAGTCAACACCTCCATCTGAGTTCCAAAATTGCCAGGCTCTTACCATAATAATAATAATAATAATAATAATAATAATAATAATAATAATATCATCACCATGCCTCTATCACAGGCACCCCCAAACTGCGGCCCTCCAGATGTTTTGGCCTACAACTCCCATGATCCCTAGCTAACAGGACCAGTGGTCGGGGAAGATGGGAATTGTAGTCCAAAACATCTGGAGGGCTGAAGTTTGGGGGTGCCTGCTCTATCACCTGTCATCTAACCAAACAATTTTTAACTCACTCTGAACGAGTTTTCTCGTTGCTAATGGCTGTCTAGTGGAAGCACCATCCAGGAAGCCATTGATTGTTTTAACCAGAATAAGTTAATGTGGTGCTCTCCTTATTTTATTGGACTACAACTCCCAGAATCCTCAGTCACCATGGCAAATAGACAGAGTTGATGTGAGCTGGAGTCCAAAGCATGATGATGACATGAAGGAGGAGGAGGAGGAGGAGGAGGAGGAGGAGGAGGAGGAGGAGGAGGAGGAGGAGGAGGAGGAGAGTTGGAAGGGTCCCTGAGGACCATCTAGTCATAGCTGCCAAGTTATCCCTTTTTAAAAGGGATTTTCCCTTATGCTGAATAGGCTTCCTCGCGAGAAAAGGGAAAACTTGGCAGCTATGCATCTAGTCCAACCCCCTGAAATGCAGAAATATGCAGCTGTCCCATACAGGGATTGAACCTGCGACCTTGGTGTTATCAGCACCATGATCTAACCAAGGGAGCAAACCACAGCATGAACGGACATGGTTGTTCCAGCAAAACATAATGCTTTGGGTATCTTAGACTCCCACAATGTCTCTACAGGAAAGAATTGTCCAATACTGATAGTTGCTGGAAGTTGAATGCTGAAAATGCTTCATTGGGTCCAAAGTTGTTGTCTATATCAACTTTGTACCGGCAAAATTACTGATGTTTGCAGATGATCATGTGCTTTTAAACTATATTTCTATCAGCACCAGTGAGTCCTTGTGGTCAGTCAGTGTCAGAGATGGCTGTGGCTACTCTTGAGTAAAGACGCTCCACTCTGTCTTGTCTTTCCAAGTTTTATTGTGCATACTATTTACAATGCAAGAACATCAGCAACATGACTGCTCAGTCCGTGTCAGAACCCCGCAATGGCTTCCTGCGGGTTTTCACCCAGCATAAAAGCCTGGGCACCCCAAAGCGTTGCCCCCAGCCCTACGGGTGGGCGCGTGCCTCAATTCGGGCGCTGAGGGAAGGGCTGCCTTCCTGGCTGCCCTGTGTCTGAAAGCCCTCCGTGCTCCTCCTTCTCCCCTATTCCTCTCTCCTAACGGTGCTGGGGCTCTGGTACATGAGACAGCCCTATCTCCACTCTGCTCACTTCCTCATTCCTTTCTCCTGACTCGCTGCTTGTGCTGAAGGTGGGCGAGGAGCTGGTGAGGATGATTGGTGGGGGCTCTGTGTAGAGAGACCCCCTGACAGTGAGGTACTTTGAGCCTGGAAGGAAAAATACCCAACAACTCTTAGGCAGTGGTCTAGGAACTCATTGTCCTTGCTACATTTTAACATATTACCTATAAATGCCAGTCCTACACAGATGACTACATGAACATTAGTACCTTAGCCTTACCTACCTCACAGGATAAAATAGAGAGGGGGGAGGGAGGGAGAACCATGTGGACCAACCTTGAGCTTGAAGGAAAGGTGGGATAGAAATGCAACAATAACAGTAGGTAATAAACTTTTGTATTTTGTACACAGCGGGTATTTTGTATGCAGAGATCAATGGACCTAAGGGAGTTGATTCAATTCATTTCTACTCTAAGTTGGACCAACTTTGGATACAACCTAGGATTCTTTTTTTGACGGGGGGTGGGGTTGGAGAGCTTCAATGCATAATTTGGAGACATATAATGTATCAAAGGCTAGCTACATTCCAATTCTCATATAGTTTCAGTATATCTGCCTTATTTAAAATGTTAAACCACTATTAATTTCTCACCTGTCCAGTGCAGAAAACACTCAGCGAGCTGGGACAATGGGCCAACTCAAAGCAAGGTGGATTTTAATTAATTAATTAATTAATTGAATTAATAAATATACCCAGAGGTCTCAGGGCGGTTCACAGAAAATTTCTGTTCACAGATTTCAACATTCTTCATTCATCCAGGACATCTTGTTGATTTTCCTCACCTGTTTTATTAAGAGAATCAGAAATGGTTGTTCACCCTACTTAATCCCAATTAATTGCCGTTTGACTAATTAACAGCACTTTGCAGTGATTCATTGCATTCCTTCTCCAGAACAAAGGAACCTTGAGGGCTTGTGAACCCTACCCCTCGGCCGGCAGTCCCTGAAACCAGGATCCACCTTGAATAAACTCCTATGTGGACCAAATCTTCAGAAGGAGGTTTCCAAACGATTGCAGCATCCCAGGACCAGGCTCGCTTCTGTACCGTAAACTGACGCCCACTCAAGGAGCACCTGTGCAGGCAAATAAACCTTGGGAGTAAGCCAAGCAGTAAGTCTCTCAACAACTGTTCTCAGTGTAGCTGACACTGTTCCAAAACACATCACGACAGCATGGCCATTAGTCAAGGAGGATGGGAGGTCTAGTCCAGGACTGCCTACAGGGAACCATCTCCCTGCATCACTGCTGTAGGAATATATCACAATCAATCAGGGGCCACATATTAAATGCTCTCAAAGGTGAAGGGACCCCTGACTGTTAGGTCCAGTCGCGGATGATTCTGGGGTTGCGGCGCTCATCTCGCTTTACTGGCCAAGGGAGCTGGCATACAGCTTCCGGGTCATGTAGCCAGCATGACTTCTAGCGAACCAGGGCAGCACACGGAAATGGCATTTACCTCCCCGCCGGAGCGGTACCTATTTATCTACTTGCACTTTGACGTGCTTTCGAATTGCTAGGTTGGCAGGAGCAGGGACCGAGCAATGGGAGCTCAACCCATTGCGAGGCCTCGAACCGCTGGCCTTCCAATCGGCAAGCCCTAGGCTCTGTAGTTTAGACCACAGCACCACCCGCCCTTACAGAGATCTAAATCAGGGACAGGGAGCCCACGGCCCTCCAAACGTTGTTGTTGTTGTTGTTGTTGTTGTTGTTGTTGTTGTTGTTGTTGTTGTTGTTAGTTGAATTTATATACCACCCCACCTTGCCGACAAAGGTCCGTATAGTTAAAGCTATGGTTTTCCCAGTAGTGATGTATGGAAGTGAGAGCTGGACCATAAAGAAGGCTGATCGCCGAAGAATTGATGCCATAGCTGCCAAGTTATCCCTTTTTTTAAGGAAAATTCCCTTATGCTGAATAGGCTTCCTCGTGAGAAAAGGGAAAACTTGGCAGCTATGATTGATGCTTTTGAATTATGGTGCTGGAGGAGACTCTTGAGAGTCCCATGGACTGCAAGAAGATCAAACCTATCCATTCTTAAGGAAATCAGCCCTGAGTGCTCACTGGAAGGACAGATTGTGAAGCTGAGGCTCCAATACTTTGGCCACATCATGAGAAGAGAAGACTCCCTGGAAAAGACCCTGATGTTGGGAAAGATTGAGGGCACAAGGAGAAGGGGACGACAGAGGACGAGATGGTTGGACAGTGTTCTTGAAGCTACCAACATGAGTTTGACCAAACTGTGGGAGGCAGTGCAAGACAGGAGTGCCTGGCGTGCTATGGTCCATGGGGTCACGAAGAGTCGGACACGACTAAACGACTAAACAACAACAATACCCGGAGGTTTCAGGGCAGTTCACAGAAAAGATCACAATATATAAAACCAAAATAAGAACAATAGCCCAGTAACACACACACACACACACACACACACACACACACACACACACACACCAAAAAAGACCCACATTTTAAAAGGGTATAGGATGTCAAACAGGTCAACCAAAGGCCTGGTTAAAAGGGAAGATTTTTGCCTGGTCTCTAAAGGTGTATTATGATGGTGCCAGGCGAACTTCTCTGGGGAGAGCATTCCACAGACGGGGAGCCACGGCAGAGAAGGCCCCGTTTGTGAGCTGTCACCCTCCGGAGCTCTGAAGGAGGAGACACACGAAGGAGGGTCTCAGAAGATGATCTCAGGGTCCAGGTAGGTTCATATGGAAAGAGGTGGTGCTTGAGGTATTACGGTGCTGAGTCATTTAAGGCTTTATAGGAGAAAACCAGCACTTTGAATTGGGCCTGGAAACTAATTGGTAGCCAGTGCAGTCAGACCAGAATCCATGTAAAATGCTCAAACCATCTTGCTCCGGAGAGCAACCTAGCCACTCAATTCTGCACCAGCTAAAGTTTTTGAACTGTCTTCAGAGGCAGCCCTACATATAACACATTGAGCTCCCATACCCTCCAAGTGTCCCAATTTTTCATGGACACAACCAGGATTATGAAATCCTCTGTGGCTTCAGAGTTGATCCCAGAATGCCCCTATTTCCCCCCACCACTGGAGAACGCCTGATGAAAGCAGTATTACAGCAGATCTGGGGAATCCGATACATTCAGATTAATGATCAAAGGGTGTTTGAATACTCCTGAGGAATCCACAGAAGCATCATATGCAAAGCAGACATCAAAAGGGTGCCACCTATCAGAACATATCGCAATGGGGGAAAAACTGATGTGATTTAGAGGGAGAGGCAAAGATGGATCCTGTGATAAAGGCGTTTTTGCATTGAGCACTTTGCAAGCAACTGCTAATGACTTATATTAGCAAAGCTTATTGCCATTGCATCACTGAATGCTTGCATGAACCAGATGCTCTACTTCAAAGAGGAATGTTAGCTTAATAGAATATAAATCTTTATTGTCATTGTCCCCTTGCGGGAGCAACGAAATTACTCGGTTACCACATCCACTTGGATAAAGCATTCCACATAATCAAAAATTACTACAAAACCCTAATTAAAACAGTACAATACGATACAATATAACAAGTAAAATAAGATGACTTCAAAGTCCAAACTTTCCATTTAAGGCCAAAATCGCTCTATAGAAAAAACTGTTATTGAGACGGCTCGTTCTTGCCTGCATTATTCTGTATCTCCGTCCCAATGGCAGGAGCTCGAATAAATGGCGACCAGGGTGTGTTGGATCTCTTGATATGTCTAGTGCTTTTTTTATGGCGCCTGGTTGTGTAGATTTGTTTTAAGGTGGAGAGTGAGCAGCCAATAATGCTCTCTGCTGTTTTAATAATTTTGCACAGCCCTGCTCTATCCTGAGTTATCGTGAGCTATCCTGAGCTTCCGTACCACAGCTAGGGTGATGACTTTTTCATTTTTTCCCCCTCAAAAATTATTTCCTGTAGCACAAATGGATGAACTTTTGCCTATTAATGGCTAAAATGAGGTATATTCCATTGAAATATTAAAAAAGGTTACACACAAACCGTTTTTAATTTTTTTGTATGCCGTTTTACCATTTCATAAAATTGTATTAACAATTCTATATATATTTCATATCACATTTGGACACAACACCAAATTCCGCAATGGGGAGTGTTCTTAGCAACATAGGGTATACAAATGTCACACTTGCACAAGGTAAAAGCCTCTTTTGGGGACCTCAAAACTCAGCCAGCAGACCCTGCCAGGCATGCTGGGAAAAGAACCTACTGGAGAGGTAGCAAAACATCATCCTCTAGCGGCGTCTATACTGTTACTGCACCTAAAAAAAACTTCCTTGTGTGTTTGATGACCCTATATAATGTTGTATATATGTGACTCTAAAGCTTGGGTTCAATTTTATATCTGCTTACAGTGACTTCAAAAATGGTCAAAAAACTGATAAACAAAAAATTTTCAATCATTTTGTGTGTGAGGTTTTTTTTATCAAATCTCTTTGAAAGCAAGATTTTATCTAATCTTTACTCTAATTCGGTATATAGAATTGTTAATACAATTTTATGAAATGGTAAAACAGCATCCAAAAAAGACGGTTTGTGCGTGACCTTTTTAAATATTTCAATGGAATATATCTCATTTTAGTCATTAATAGGCAAAAGTTCATCCATTTGTGCTACAGGAAATAATTTTTGAGCGGAAAAAAACAAATGAAAAAGTCATCACCCTAGTGGGGACTGTTGTGTAAGTTTCCCTGATTTTAATGCTAGTGCTTCTGTCTCATTTTCTAATGTTCCTTTCACACTGCAGTACCTGTTGCATTACAGAACTGTGGCTTTGTGACTGAAAATACCAGTGTGCCTGTCTGGTCCACACAGTCAGGGGCATACTCAACATGGAAGGAGGATTTTTTGCCCAAATTTGCTGTGTGGCTATAGCATTTGATTGTGAGCAGGACTAGGAGATGGGAGGCAAAGAATCTCTGCATCTTATTTCAATACTCCTGCCTGGACATATTAGATTAGGTTAATTTGCTTCCTGATTCCCCCACAGATGCACAACCCCAGTTTAATCCTCTAGTTTCCCAAATATGTGCACGCTCAGCATTTCTACAGCAACAACCAGGGGCACCCAAGCAAGCACCTTAAGTCCATCTATGTGTCATTGCTGGGACCTTTATCCCCTAATGGCTTTGAAGTAGGCTGATCCTCCTGGTGGAAAAAAAACAGCACACATGACAATTTTTTCCTCCTATCTCCTGTTGGGCAAATCAAAGATCAGATGTAAGCGATAAATAATTGGAGTCATTTTGGGTGTGTTGGCACGCTAAGTTACATATCATTGACAATTAATTGACATAGCATAGAGGGAAGAAAGGATTCATCATGCCCTCTGGGCTCACTGAGAAACAGTATAAAAGTTGCTGGAAGGCTTGGACTCAGCCATCAATTCCTTCCATTGCTTCGACCCCTCTGCTCTGCCTTGTGTTTCTGGAGAAGCCAGTAAGATAAATTTAATTCTCTCTCTCTCCCTCTCTCTCTCTCTGTGTGTGTGTGTCTGTCTGTCTGTCTGTCTGTCTGTCTGTCTGTCTGTCTGTCTGTCTCCTTCTCAGTTTGGCTTTGTGCCATTGAAAGGAGCTCCTGTAACTCTTAAAATATCTTTAAAATTGATGGTGAAGGTACATGGATGGTGGCTAACAGATTGAGGTTGAATCCTGACAAGACAGTAGTACTGTTTGTGGGGGACAGGAGGCAGGCAGGTGTGGAGGACTCCCTGGTCCTGAATGGGGTAACTGTGCCCCTGAAGGACTAGGTGCACAGACTGGGAGTCATTTTTGACTCACAGCTCTCCAGGGAGGTGCAGGTCAATTCTGTGTCCAGGGCACTGTCTATCAGCTCCATCTGGTACACTGGCTGAGACTCTACCTGCCCGCGGACTGTCTCTCCAGAGTGGTGCATACTCTAGTTATATCCCGCTTAGACTACTGCAATGCACTCTACGTGGGGCTACCTTTGAAGGTGACCCGGAAACTACAACTAACCCAGAATGTGGCAGCTAGACTGGTGACTGAGAGTGGCTGCCAAGACCACATAACATCGGTCTTGAAAGACCTACATTGACTCCCAGTACGTTTCCGAGCACAATTCAAAGTGTTGGTGCCGACCTTTAAAGCCCTAAATGTCCTCGATCCAGTATACCTGAAGGAGCGTCTCCATCCCCATCATTTCTAGCACGTGGGAGGCCACCTAAATGGTATAATTCAGTATTTGAACGATTAGTATTAGTAATTGTATTATACATCAGCTTTTGTCATAATGAGCATATTATTGGATTGAAATGGGAAACTAATAAAAGTTATTATCAAAGGTGTGGGGAAACAGCAGTTGGCAAAGGGGTAGGTGGGGATGAGAGAAGATTGTGCAAGGGAGACAGCCCCTAGTATTGGATGTTATAATTAAGGTTGTTTTGATGTTATTGCATATTTTACTTATGGATTGATTTTAGAGCAGGCTTCCTCAACCTCGGCCCTCCAGATGTTTTTGGCCTACAACTCCCATGATCCCTAGCTAGCAGGACCAGTAGTCAGGGATTATGGGAATTGTAGTCTCAAAACATCTGGAGGGCCGAGGTTGAGGAAGCCTGTTTTAGAGTTTTAAACCACCTGAAAGCCATTTGGTATATAAGCGACAGATGTTGTTGTTGTTTAGTCGTTTAGTCGTGTCCGACTCTTCGTAACCCCATGGACCAGAGCATAATAATAATAATAATAATAATAATAATAATAATAATAATAATAATACCTTCTAGAAACCTGAACCTCAAGATGTCTTCCTTTGGCTACAATAACTGCGCCTTTCAATGCCCACCATCAACAGTGACGATCCAGCCTCCCCCCTTCGTGGTGACTATCCCAGGACCGGAGATGTACTGCCCCAACCAAGTTTTCGGCATTCAGCAATACAACCCATGTGCTGGCTACGGCATGCTAGGTGGGAGCAGATACCCAGCCCTTCTTCCTTCAGAGGCCTCCGGGTCTGGCTCTGTCTACAACCTGCCAGGTCTCTCCAGCCGTCCTTTCAGCTCCTATGGTTACAGAAGGTATTAGAATGCTCACAACTGGTTATGAGAAGAAGAGGCAACAGGAAGATGAATGGCTAGATACCAACCCATTGTTACCAGCACACATCCTGGAAATGCTGAGCACCCAACTATGGGTGCTCAGTAGCTCTGGGGGGTGGGAATCATGCCCAGGTGTCTTTTTGATCAAGTTCTTCCCCTGAGCTATATATCCATTTCCACACCTCCACCGTATCTGATTCAGTTCCTCTGTTTTCTGTCACAGTTGAATATGCTAAATTCTTCATTCCGTAACATCAGGCAAATGAAATTAAGTGCTGCTCTAATGGTAGACAGGAGCTGACAAGTGGGTGCAGGTTCTTTTTGAGGACGTCAAGTCATGGATTAGACCATCTCCATTTTGTTTCAGTTTTGATTGGCTCAATGTCTAACCCACCAAGATGAGCACAGCCCTGAATGTGTTGTAAAAGATTTTGAGTTAGATCTAACCAAATCATGCTCAGAATAGACCCATTGGAATTAATAGACCAGCTTGTCAAACCCATTCATTTCTATGGGCCTACTCTGAGCAGGATTAACAAGGGATGCAACCCTTTGCTTTTTCTTCTGTCTTCATGATACTGTGAAAATGGAGCCCTTGCCAAGAATCTGATGGTGGCATTTAGCTATGTGGTTACCATGCATATGACGGTTAACCAGAAGGCTGTGGAAGTTTCAGTAACTGTGCTCACTTTTGGAATAAATCCCCACTGAAATCAGAAACCAAGACCAGTCAGGATTCACCATTCACTGTCAATGACTTCGACATCAAGCTTGTGTGAAACACCTATCAATGATCCAACACCAAGCACTGCCTTGGACACAAGACTTTGCAATGGAACTTGTCTAACTCAGGTAGATGAAACCACATAGATTTGGGGATCAGTCCTGTCTTACAAGCTGATGGAATTTGGACTGGGATCTTAGTTTAGCTCGTTTGGGCCAGAGCCAATGTATTGTCTTGAAGAAGACAATGCTATCAGAAGTCCTCTGAAGTGGCTTTTGAGCAATAGTTACCTACAGACTCTTAGTTCATGGCAGGAGACTTTGTTCTCAATGATGCTCAGCCCTCTCTTTGGTTTTTCTTTTGTGTATACCGTATTTCATCAATCCTTCTCTATCCCATGTGTCGTTCTTACTGCCCTGTTGTTTATCCCAAGCCTCCATATCATATTAAAATGTATGTTTGCATCATTCACGTGGTCTTGGGCTTTTACTTTACAACATGTTGCAAATCTTATAGTCTGCACTGAGGGAAGGATGATATATTCTTGTTATTGAAAAGAGCTATGTAATGGTTTTGAGCACAACACAAAGTTCTTAGCAGCCATCATGGGCCACTGCTGGCAATGAACTGGACTTGGCTCCTGACTGTATCTCTTATCATCCTTGCTTATTAGCCATAGCAGATGTGACGAAGGGGATTTGGAGTCCAAGAATGGCTGCAGGCCACAGCTCCCTGTGTTGAATGGAGGGTTGATGCAGCTGAGACACATCTTGCCAATGTATTAGCTGTAAAAGCACTGTGGGGATCCTGGGGCAAGAACTTTGCTGTCCAATTTTTTTTGCAAGCTGCAGGATACAGTAAGGAAGGAGCTGGTTGTGGCATGAGGATGGCAGTGGTTTTCATTCTCTCCAGCACATAGAAGCAACAGGAATGTTGTACTTGGCGCTGGGTCAGATGCATTTATGTCCTTCCCCATACTCTAAATGTGCCCTAAGCAAAGTGTACATTTCTGGTTAGCAGGATTAGCAAGTTTGAAGATTCATGGGTTTCGTCACAGTGTCTCCAAGGGAAATGCATCTCAAGAAAGATGGGACAGATATATTAAGATACTATTAAGAGGGGGTTGGACTAGATGCAGGGCTGTCTTTACCCAGGGGTGCAAGGGGTGCGGGGCATCCGGGTGCCAAATCCGGGGGGGGGCGCCAAATGTATACCTACTGTATACTGGTCCCTCTCGTTTGGTGGCAATGAAAAGCAATGGAGCGAAAGTCTTCCCCTCCCCTCCATCGCTCTGTTACTCCGTAGCGTCAAATATTCCCGATGAGTCAGGAAACAAAAGCAGTTTTTCCCACTGTGTCATTGTTGCAGGTGAGTGATTCCCCCCCTAAAGAAAGGTCAACAACTTTGGCTTCCCCCCTCCCCCAAAAAGCTCAAGAAAAGTTAATTTGGGGGAGCTGGGCAGATCTTTGCACCCTGGCAGCACATATGCTAAAGATGGCCCTGACTAGATGACACTTGGCATACCTTCCAGCTCTACAGTTCTATGATTCTATCAAGAAGAGCCTTGTTGGATCAGGCCAAAGGACAACTAGAACAGTACCCTATTCTCACAGTGGCCAACCAGCTGCGTGTGGGAAGCCCAGAAGCAGAATCTGAATGCAATAGCAGCTCTCCCCCTCCTCCGCTTGCAGAGGCACCATCTGGGGCTGAAGATTGGTGGGTAGCAGCACAATACGTGGTGTGCCCCATGACATCACACATGCAATGCGCATCATGTGTGTGTCATTGGGAAGATGCCTTGCCCAGTGCCACATAGCTTCAATGGCTGCAGCTCCTCCTCTCTTGCACTTGGGAAGACCCTGCCTTTGATGTTGCACCGCACTTGGCACAGCAGTTCGGCCCCCTCTGTTGACACCTCTTTCCCCTAGAGCTGACACGCCTGCCCCCAATTGATACTAACTTGTTCCCCCAATAGACAATAAAAAAAAAACTTTTAACCAATCCATTCTGTAAACAGGAACTCTCTTTTTGGGATGTGGGTGTTGTGGGTGTGTGGAATTAGGTATACATATATATATATATATATATATATATATATATGAAATTCTTTCATCCTCCCTTGGAGCAGACCTTCCAGCAATCCCTCGCCCAAAAATTCCACTGTTGCTGCAAACTGCTTGTCCCTCGCGCTAATTATAGTTCTTGGAAAATAAAAATGCAGACAAACAACAACAGGAAGTAATCGTTTTGAAATGGCCCAAGATGCACAGCACAGTTGCGGAAGTACAGAGCCCACGTGGCACAATATGTGAGAACTCAAATATCTATTACTGCAGGATAGGACACATTATAGCACCACACGCATCACATACAGGGCTGTTCACCAGATCCAACTGAATCCCAGACGTTGAACTGAATCGGGTCAATTCATGTTGATGTGGGAATCATCCAGATTGAGAGAGGTAGCCACATATCACAGCTCTAGGGGTTCCTGAGGAGGCTCCCTCAAAGCTATCTTCAACACTGTCATCATGAGACCCACCCCCAATCTACTCAAGAACACAATGCATGGCACCAAGGGTGCATTAAGACATGCAGAACATTGCATTAGTTTTCTTGATTAAAATGCTTACTCTTCTGTCCCATTTTCTACTGTTCCTTTCACACTGCCGTACATGTTACTGAATGGTGGCTTTTTGATCAATATATTGGCATGCTGTGCCAAATTTCATTCACACCAGTGACCGTGGTGTGTGTGTGGGGGGGGGGAGTCACTGGACAACAGTGGTTCTCCCTCACCTTTTTCATGCATGTTGCGCCATTTTTCTCCCATATAAACAGCAGGGAAAGAGCAGTTTATACCTCCAAATGTTAACACTTTATTCTTTTTTTTTTAAAAAAAGGATTATTTGTGGTTTTCAGTTATATACATTTCAATAGTTTTACAGTCATTTTAACATTTCAAAACTCGACTTCCTTCCTCTTCTTTCTGGGGTTCCTTGAATTTATATTTATCATTTCCTGCATATTCTAAATTAACTTAACTTATTCTTTTATTCATCTACTTTAATTATTTGTTCTTATTGTAAACAGATAAGGACATTGGCAGGTTATTACAATAATCCAGTCAATGTCCTTATCTGTTTACAATTTATTTGCACATACTTGATAAAACATTTCCATTCCTTTATAAACAGCTTGTTGTCTTGATTTCTTATTTTTCTGGTAAGTTTTGCCATTTCTACATAGTCCATGAATTTTTGTCTATGATTCCATTCTTTTGTCTGGACTTCTTTCCATTTTGGGGCAAATAACATTCTTGCCACTGTAGTCACATACACGAATAAATTTCTGTACTGTTTAGGTAGTTCTACCCCTATAATTCCCAGAAGGAAACCTTCTGTTTGTTTGTTTTCTGTTGTTGTGTTTTTACAAATGCTATTTTAAACATTTCCCCCCAATTCATTATTTTTAATTTCCCTGTAAGCTTTAACCTTACTGCAAGACCACCACATATGATAGAAATAATATTCTTTCTCTTAGCATTTCCAACACTTTAAAATTTATACATTTTTGCCAGTTTACTCGGTGTTAGATACCATCGACATAACATTTTCATATAGTTTTCTCTTAAACCATAGCATGCTGTAAATTTTCTATCCATATTCCACAATCATTCCCACACTTTGATATCTGTATTATAACCAATATCTATTGCCCAATGTATCATCACCTTAAAAGGTAAAGGTAAAGGGACCCCTGACCGACTCTGGGGTTGCGCGCTCATCTTGCATCATTGGCCGAGGGAGCCGGTGTATAGCTTCCAGGTCATGTGGCCAGCATGACAAAGCCACTTCTGGCAAACCAGAGCAGCACATGGAAACGCCGTTTACCTTCCCGCTGTAGCGGTACCTATTTATCTACTTGCACTTTGACGTGCTTTCGAACTGCTAGGTTGGCAGGATCATCACCTTACTCCTGCAATTTTCTGGGCTAAAGGGTCTACAAAGGGTCTACAAAAGTGCAAGTAGATAAATAGGTATCGCTACAGCAGGAAGGTAAACAGTGTTTCCGTGTGCTGCTCTGGTTTGCCAGAAGCGGCTTAGTCATGCTGGCCACATGACCTGGAAGCTGTGCGCCGGCTCCCAATGCCAATAATGCAAGATAAGTGCTGCAACCCCTGAGTCAGTCACGACTGGACCTAATGGTCAGGGGTCCCTTCACCTTTAAGGTGCTACTGGAAGGATTTTTTTATTTTATTTTGTTTAGCCTGTGAATGTAACCCAGGTCAGGGTTAGGTATGACAGATAGGACCAGAAGGGCCACTTGCTCATAAGTAGAGCAAGTAGAAGCCCACTGGTCTTCAACAATATTACTCCTTCTCTTAACACTGGGAGTAGGGAAGATTTTTTTCACCCCAAACTTGGAGGTGGGTTAGTGTCAATCTGCAACACTGTGAAGGGTCAGACCCAAATGTCTGTGGGCCCAGACACTCACACAACCAACCAGTGGCGTAGTGTGTGGGGGACCACAAGGGTGGTTGCCCTGGGCACAACACTTTTAGGGGTGCAAAGTCAACACCCGTCGCTGCCTCAATACAGCTGTTCACTACCATTGCTGGGCTCCATTGTAAACGGCTTCTCCATGAAAATCAGGAAGTGACCTCTCCAGAGAATGGAACGACTCTTCTTTTCTTATCTCTGCGGCTGTGATCTCCTGGGTGACACAGATGCCATTAGACAGTTGAATGTACATGTGTACTCCATCCGTTTCCCACCCACCCACCCACCCCTCTGTGTGGCCCCGGGCACTGGCAAACCACGCTATGCCAGTGCAACCAACATACCTTTAGGAAATTCACACATTCACACACACATGGGTGCATGTCTCCTTTGTGTATTTATTTCCATGGATGGTAAGTCTATTCATGGAGAACCAGGCTGTCAATGGCTACCAGTCATGCTGGCTATGCTAATCCTTCATGGTTGAAGGCAGTATCTAAGGTCAGAGACAGATCACTGACTTAAATGCACCCTGGAGTTTGGAGACTGAACGTTGCTGGTCTGTTTCCTGGCTCATTCCATTACAAAATTATACACATTGGGCAGGCGTCCAAACATCATTCTGCGGGGGATGAGCTAACAGCAGCAAAGAAGATGAAAACATTAATTTAGAGCAATTTGAGTTGTGCTCAAAGCCCTCCTTTGGATGGCGTGTTATTATTCAAGGCTGTATATATGTGTCTGTCATTCCTAAGTCAGCAAGCAATTTGGCTGGAACAGATGTAACCCGCTTCTCTTCAATCACTAGGTAAGACTCTAAATTGTTTTTTTTCTTTCTTGCCTGCACTTTAGAGTTGGTCAAAGAATTAACATTTACTAAATGGTTATGTTCTCCCTCCACTGTCAGAAGAAGAAGAATAAGAGTTTGGATTTTATATCCAGCTTTATCACTACCCTAAGGAGTCTCAAAGCGGTTAACATTCTCCTTTCCCTTCTTCCCCCACAACAAACACTCTGTGAGGTAGGTGGGGCTGAGAGACTTCAAAGAAGTGTGACTAGCCCAAGGTCACCCAGCAGCTGCATGTGGAAGAGCGGGGACGCGAACCCGGTTCCCCAGATTATGAGTCTACTGCTCTTAACCACAATACCACACTGGCTCTCAGAGGCAGTATGTCTCTGAATATCAGCTGGCACGAATCGCAAGTGGAGAGAGTGCTGTTGCACTCTGGTCCTGCTTGTCAGCTTCCCGCAAGCATCCAGGTGACCTCTGTGAAAACAGGATACTGGACTGGGTTGGCTTTTGGTCTGATCCAACAGGGCTCTGTTTAGTTATTGCAGACCCTCCAGGGGGTCCCTATTTTTCAGGGACAGTCCTGGATTTACAGAAGCTGTCCCAGTTTCTGATTTGTTCCCAGAATGCCTCGCTTTTCCTTAGGACGTCCCTATGCTGGAGGGTTTGGTAGGACGTCCCTACTTCCACCAGAGAAATGTTGGATGGTATGGAGTTATGTGATACCCCCCCCAAGCCATCTGAATTGTGCAGTGGTAAACCCCAGACGGGATGCGGGTGGCACTGTGGGTTAAACCACAGAGCCTAGAGCTTGCCGATCAGAAGGCTGGTGGTTCGAATCCCCGCAACGGAGTGAGCTCCCGTTGCTCGGTCCCATCTCCTGCCAACCTAGCAGTTCGAAAGCACGTCAAGTGCAAGCAGATAAATAGTTACTGATCCAGCGGGAAGGTAAACAGCATTTCCGTGTGCTTCTCTGGTTAGAAGCGGCTTAGTCATGCTGGCCACATGACCCGGATCTGTCTGCAGACAAACGCCAGCTCCCTTGGCCAGTAAAGTGAGATGAGCGCCGCAACCCCAGAGTCGGTCACGACTGGACCTAATGGTCAGGGGCCCCTTTACCTTTACTTTTAAACCCCAGACAGAGATAGCATGAAGGAGCAGAAAGGCAATAAATAACAGCATTGGTGATTCATAGCGTTTCAGCTTGGTGAACAGCTTGCACAGATGGCTGAGAACCAGCATAATATATGGGGGCAATTTGCCCATTATTTGTGTTTCAAAACATGAGAGCCTTTGGAGGCAAAGCTTAGCCATTACACCCACTAGCCACTTATATCCTTATCCTCCTCCATCCATTTGTCTAATCATCTTTTGAAGCCATCCAAGTTGGAGCCAACTGTTGCCTCCTGTGGGAGCAAATTCCATAGTTTAACCAGTGCCAAGGTTGCAGGTCCTATCACCGTATGGGACAGCTGCATAGTCCTGCATTACAGAGGGGTTGGACTTGATGATCATTGGGGTCCCTTCCAACTCTATGGGAATCAAAGAAGCCGTAAATGTCCTGAACCTTCCAGTGTTCAACGTCATTGGATGTCCCCAAATCAGAGAGTGAGAGATGTGTCTTTTCTCTATCCATGCCATGCATAATATTACAAACTTCTATTGTGTCATCTCTATTCTGTTCTAATTTTTCTTCATCTTAAACAGCCATTTATTAAAAAAAACTTTAAAAGAAAAGCGCTATAGAAATTATATCATCTAATTCCCTGCATTTTTATTGTGGCTGTCATTGTAGATCCTTCTGGTTATTTCACCAACATGGCTCGCTACAGATTCAGCGCCACCCGTGCAGCAATTTCCTCCCAGCTTCGCAACTCAGATGTTATGTTAAAACCACCATCCATCCATGTGGTTGTTCCGGTAATTCTGAATGCTTCCAAAGAGGTAGCCACTGCTAAACTTCAACCCTGTTATGGTTCCCTGTGTGACATAAGTTCTTGGCCACGCAGGGCTGTTCATTCCTCCTTACCAACTTCTGAGTCTTTTAAGGGGAGAAAAGCCACTCATGGAAAATCTTACACTCTTCGAAGGAAGCCACCTCTCCTCTCGTACAGGTATATAAGATGCTAACTGGGCAGGAACATCCAGTGAAAACAAGCTATGAAGCACTACAAGGACAATCTTTCTAAAGTCTTATTTCCCACCCACCCACCCCTACCAGAAATGCTATCCATGGACAATTCCAATTGAAAGTGTGCTACTTAAAATAATCTGGCTTGGCCTTATACCAAGGTCCATCTAGTTTGGTTTTGCTTATATTTATCATCTGTGGCTCCCCAGGGGTTTTCAGACAGGGTACAAATCTCAGCCTTACCTGGAGATACCAGAGATTGAACACGGGACACGAAGATGTTCTACTGCTGAGCCATAGTCCTCACTGGGAACCACAAGGTTAGTGGGACAAGAAAAAGAATATCTTTGCAGAGGTGTAGCCACAGAGAAACCTATCCACCACCACCCCATGGATATTCAAGACCCCTTGTTTAGATTTCTGGGCTTTTTACGCATGTGATGATATGCAAGAATGAAGGATTGCTTCAAGTGCTCCCTTGCATTCCTTGTGCTGGATGTTAGATGGGAAGGTCCTTGGGATGGAGACCCCACCTTCTTGTCCTTTGAAAAGGGCTGTGCACATCACTAGTAGGGTAGAAGTAAATTAATGCATCAAGTGATTCAAAATAAATGAGAATAACAAAGAAACAGGCTTCCTTCTGCCTCCTTCTGTTCCATCCAGAGAATAACAAGCACTGGGATAAGTGACATGCCTTTGTTTCCTTTCAATTTTAGGGGGTGGAGTTACGCTATTGGCATTTGATACAACGAAATAACTTGAAACACATTATGGTAACTGCAGAATCCTACAGATGTTCCCTCAGGAGCAAATCTTGTGTTCTGTTGGGTTTTCTCCCAAGATAAGTGGGCACAAGGTGGAAAAAAGGGCCCAAATGGAATCTATGGGGCATTCTGCTAAAGTCTTACCTGGTTAAAAGGCTAAGGGAAGACACTTGGACTAAGCAACAGTGGACAAGGTAGGGCAAATTCATGGAGGATCAGGCTATCTATGGTTACTAGCCAAGATGGCCTTCCTCTGTCTCCATGGTTGGAGGTAGAAATGCTTCTGAGTACCAGCTTTTGGAAACCGCAGGAGGGGAGTGTACTCTTGTGCTCAGGTGCTCCTTGAGGGTTCACCACAAGCATCTGGCTGACCACTGTGAGAACAGGATGTGGATTTGATGATGGACCATTGGCCCGATCTATCGGGCCCTTCTTATGGTATTACACTTATGAATGGGGGGGGGGGAATGGGAAGCCATCCCAACTCAGTATGTAGGGTCCTCCTCTTCTCAAAGATATTTGCACCAGCTACCCCCAAGGCTGTTGAGAAGCCATTTGCCTGATTGTACCCCAGCCTTTGGCTGATGGGAGTTGCAGTCCAACAACATTCAGAAGGCGCCAGGTTAAGGATGGTTGTCATATCTTATGTCACCACACTGCCAGGCAAGTTGCCATGTAACCAATTCCGAAAACTTTTTTTTGTGTTACTGCTAATTAGCAGGAAGTGGGTTTTTTGCCTTATGTAATAAGGTCAGTAGAAACATCTTGCGGTTCATCTGCAAAAAAAGATGGAGCAATTGACACACAAGGCAGATTTTGAAACAGATGAACCTTTTGTCTCCATAGCATCCCTCTTAGAAGTTCTGATCCATAGCATCAAGTTCTTAGCAGGCATCATTGCCTCCTGCTGGCCATGAACTGCATTAACTTCTAATATCCTCCAGATTCTGATTATTTGTTTTATAGCACAATTTTAGGTGCCCACTCCCCAAAACCTTGGAGAATGTAGGGTTGTAGGCCATGCTAGTCCTGCTCAGAGTAGACTGGTTGGAATTAATGGGCATGACTGACTCGTTAATTTCAGTGGGCCTGCTTTGAGTAGAACTTGGTGGGATACAACCCTTAGTCTTCCCTCAACAGTGAAGGTGCTCTAACTCTTTTCACTCCGTTCTACAAATCATCTCAATAGTGGTCTGTAGGCTTTAGCCTTCCTGGGTGCCCATGCTTCAGTTAAAACTGGGGAAAGCAAAACACCGCAGTCCCTCAATTTGTGCTTTTTCAGAATAGAAAGTGTGGGAAGCCAGGGAAGGTGGTTGAGGGCTTCAGAAATGCTTCCTGGAAAGTTCACACACACACACACACACACACACACACACACACAGAAACACGTACACGGCATTTTGTTTAAAGGTCCCACTTGTGTTTATAATAAAAAATACAAGTGCTGAGAAGTACTCTCATCTTCCACAAGGTAGCAGCACATTTCCACTTTTTAAATCTTTGCTACAGGATCAGGGCCCTCTCATTGTTGCTAGTATACTACAATCCCCATCGACCACAGCGTGTATGGCCAATGGCTGGGGATGATTGGAATTGTAGTTCAGCAACATCTGGAGCAGGGGTCAGCAACCTTTTTCATCCATGAGCCAGTCCAATGTCCCTCATTTTTTTGGGGGGGGGGATGAACAAATTCATATGCCCCACAAATAACCCAGAGATGCATTTTAAATAAAAGCACACATTCTACTTGTGTAAAAACACCAGGCAGGCCCCACAAATAACCCAGAGATGCATTTTAAATAAAAAGACACATTCTACTCATGTAAAGACACGCTGATTCCCGGACCGTCCACGGGCCGGATTGAGAAGGCGATTGGGCCACCACATCCGGCCCCCGGGCCTTAGGTTGTCTACCCCTGATCTGGAGGGTCAAGTTTATTCACACCTGCTTTCTTTATTTTATTCCCTCACTAACAAAGTTTTATTAAAGATTTTTTCCTAATACAATAAAATAAAAGGAGCTAATCTACATAAAAACAAAAGCAAAGAAAGAAAGAAAGAAAGAAAGAAAGAAAGAAAGAAAGAAAGAAAGAAAGAAAGAAAGAAAGAAAGAAAGAAAGAAAGAAAATACAGGGTCTTGTCTCAGTCTTGTCTCAGAGATAGCCCTTAACCCTTGTCACAGACAGAAAGAGGGAGACCCTCCCAGCTCTCACCAAGGAGCTGCCTTGTCTTCTTCCAGTCTCTCACCCTGGAACCTTGTCTTCCTTGCCTCTTACTCAGGGTCTTCCAACCAACCACTCACCACACTCTGATTAGATTTTTGGTGTCCCCCTCCAATTTTGGGATTTCTTGGGTAAAAAATGATATAAGTGAATTCGTTATTACCATCAGTACTATGACTACTACTAATGCAGGCAGTGACTGTTTTGGGTGTGTCTGTTATGTGCACAACTGCACGCACACACATCACACTAAACCTAGAAGTGACCCAAAATTGTCACAAAAAGGGACAGAATGGGGCAGGGGGGCCAAAATTGGGTGCTTGCAGGCTTTTTCAATGGGTATTTTGATTACGTACGATTTCACACAAACACGCAATGACCCAGAACGCAACCCTCGCACAAACAGGGAGTTGCCTGTACATGGTGACTTTTTGGTGAACGAATCAATTATTGGCCCCAAATACTTATTCGCTATTTAGTTATTTATGGCAGGGTCTGGGACAGTATATGTGAAGGACTGACTGATTTGGTTGATTAGACATTTGGGGACATAAGAGCTGCCTTAAACTGAGTGAGACTTTAGGTCCATCTAGATCGCTATTGTCTACACTGGCTACATCAGGAGTGAAATCTGAAAATTTAAAAATCGCCAGAATATTACACCAGTCAATTCAAATGCCAAATATGTGAGGTTGAATGGAAAATGTATTTTTGGCTGTATAAGTAATAAAATGATGCCAAGCTATATTTACAAAAAACAGACTGGAAATTA
This sequence comes from Zootoca vivipara, assembly GCF_963506605.1. Classification (NCBI taxonomy): domain Eukaryota; kingdom Metazoa; phylum Chordata; class Lepidosauria; order Squamata; family Lacertidae; genus Zootoca; species Zootoca vivipara. Next base: position 36,078,040 of record NC_083292.1, on the reverse strand, counting down.
TAGTCCTTGTCTAGATTTTAAATGATGTGCTAATTCCACCATAATTACAATATTCCATTGTGAGTGAGGACACCTCTCTAATGTAAGGTATGGCGAACCCCATGACATTCCAAATGATAGGAATGACCTGGGGTGGATCTACATACAGGGGAAAAACCCACTATAAATAAGTCAGAAATTATATAGTTATCACAAAAGAAAGAAAGAAAAACCCATGTAAAAATCGCATAGAAAATTTGTTTGCTCTCTGTCGCCATCTGTTATTGCATGTTTATAATGCATTCAAAGTGTTGCTTATGACTAACGTAGCTGAGTCCCTGGATGCTATCCTATGGTCATGAGGACTGCAATATTGCTATCGTGGTTGTGGGGTTTCCTGTTTCTTTCTGCTGAAACTTTCAAGACTTGCACACACACCCACACCCTTAAATCTGAACCCAGGAAATAATTAAATCATCCAGGGATGTACACATAAGGAGACTGAAATGCCAGGTTGCGCAATTGACATAAACCCATGTATCGGAAGACCAATTAGGAAAGAAAAACAAATAAGTTACAGCCCGAAGCCTGTAATACTGATTTAATCATCTGAATGACTGTGTTTGATTTGACAGATTTCGACAAGGTGCAGTGAGCTTCTGTATGGTTTTGTAATTTTAGATATACCCTTAAAAACAGGTTAATCTTATTGCGAAGATGATACAGTATCCTTAACAGGTGAACATCAGAAGACCATTGCTAGATTAGGCTAAAGGGGTCCCATCTTGTACAGCGTTCTCTTCTCACAGTGGCCTTTGGAAAGTCTGCAAGCAGGACCTGCGCCAGTGGCGGAGGAAGCCGCTTGGGCGCCTGGGGCGGTGCACCCAGGGGTGAGCCGAATTGCCCACAGGGGCGGGGCGAACGCAGGGCTCACTGCGAGGCCTCCGGAGTCTGCCTGCCTCCTCCACTTAGCTGTCCTACAGCTGGGGGGGGAGGCAGCGAGCGGACCGTTTGGGCAGTGCGGAGCCTGTGCACGCTCAAGCCACCACATCTCTCCCAGTGGCTCAGGCACACTGCAGGCTCTGTGGTGAGTGCCGCCAGGCATTTTGTCACACACCCACCCCAGTGGTGACACCCGTGGCGGACCGCACGAACTGCACCCCCCTTCCTCCGCCACTGATCTGAGCACAGTGGTAGTTCTCCCCAGTTGTGAGCCCCAGTAGCTGGTCTTCCCAGGAAACTTTCTCAAACAATAGCAGTGAACTATTGCTATCATGGCTAGCACCCTTCTTTACAGGGAATTCCTGGAACTGTAGCTCTCCGAGGGTAGTAGGGGCCTCTTAGCAATTCTCAGCACCCTTATCAAACAACAGCTCCTAGAATTCTTTGGGGAAATCCATGATTGTCTGAAGTGGTTATTAGTGCTTTCAATGTATGGTGTGAATATGGCTTCTCTCTCTCTCTCTCTCTCTCTCTCTCTCTCTCTCTCTCTCTCTCTCTCTCTCTCTCTCTCTCTCTCTCCTCTCCCTCTCCCTCTCCCTCTCCCTCTCCCTCACATACCCTCCAACATTTCTCTTATTTTAAAAAAGCACCCTATTCCATAATAATAATAATAATAATAATTATAATAATAATAATAATAATAAATTTTTATTATTTATACCCAACTCATCTGATTGTGTTGCCCCAGCCACTCTGGGTGGCTTCCAACAAATATAAAAACATAAGAAAACGTTAAACATTTTTTTTAAAAAAAACCTCCCCTAAACAGGGCTGTCTTTAGATGTCTTATAAAGGTTGTATAGTTAATAAATCGGATTAGGGGTCGCATATCTCCATACCCTCCAACATTTCTCAGATGAGAATAGGGATGTCCGAAGGCAGGGGTGGCGAACTCCCAAGAGACTGTGATCTACTCACAGAGTTAGAAACCTTTTTTGGGGTTCAGGTCAAAGTTGTTGAGTTTTTTCAGGGAGTAGGTAAAATATTGAGCTTTTTTTAAGGGAGCCACAGTTGTTCAGCTTCTTTGGGGGAGCCAATGATCTACCAGTGATCTACTGCAGATGTCCAGTGATCTACCGGTAGATCACGATCTACCTGTTGGACTTGCCTGTTCTAAGGAAAAGTGGGACATTCCGGGATTAAGTCAGAAACTGGGACGTTTTATGTAAATAAGGACACTTCTTGGGGGGGGGGGTGTCCTGCATTTATTCATAGTGTGGAATGAGCAGCCAAGCAACAAGAGGCTAAAATTATGACAACTTCTTAAAATATTCAATGGACTCCATTTTTCTGGGGTGAGATGGACTGGGGGGGGAGAGAGACTGTGAATCTCTGCCACTCTTCATTGCTTCTTCAAAACAAGCCTTGCACTATTACCCTTGAGTAATTTTCATAACCACTGCTTGCCCTTTTTTCTGCAAGGCAGGCAAAACAGGGGATAATTACACCCTCGAGGCAGGGAGAGGTACTGGTTGGATTCCCAACAAAGGGAAAGAAGGATCTTTGAAGTGCTTTTGCAAGATCCCTGTAATGGTTTGTTCCTTGTCATGGGATATGAATACCTGTCAGCAGCAGCTTATCAAGTCATGTTCAGATGCCTGCCCTGGCTTTGTCATACGACAGCATTTTTAAGAGAGAGAGAGAGAGAGAGAGAGAGAGAGAGAGAGAGAGAGAGAGAGAGAGAGAGAGAGAGAGAGAGAGAGAGAGGAATGAATCATAGCTGTGCTTAATGCCTATCTCCCAAACAGCAAATGATTTGGAATATCGAGAGCGGAGCGCCTGTGATGATGAGGGTTTGTGAGATTTCTGGCCCAATGTATTCCCTCCTCAGAGGATTGAGGCATGGATTGTTTGCAGCAGCTTTTGTTCACTGGCCTGTTTGCGACATCTCTTTTCCTCCCTTCTAGCATCCCAGGGAATAAGGAGTTGCTCTGGTACTCATTCCTGCCAACCTAGCAGTTTGAAAGCTTGTCAAAGTGCAAGTAGATAAATAGGTACCACTACAGCGGGAAGGTAAACAGCATTTCTGTGTGCTGCTCTGTGTGCTTTGTCATGCTGGCCACATGACATGGAAGCTGTACGCCGGCTCCAGGGGCGTAAGAAGATAGGGGCAGTGCGCCCCGAGCGACGCGATCCCAGGGGCACCATCGCTGCTACCCGCCCCGCTCCCAAAACACGCACCACGTCACTGCGCGCGGCACGCCCTGCCCCAAAACGCACACCATATCATTGCACATGGCGCACCCTACCCCCAAAACGCACACCACGTCACTGCGCACGTCATTGCGCACGGTGCGCCAGGCCCCCAGAACACGTGCTGCACCCCGTCCCCAGAATGTGCACCACGTCACTGGGGGCAGCGCATCTGCTCTCCGCCCCTGGTGGCAGGGCATGAAGCTCCGCCGCTGGCCGGCTCCCTCGGCCAATAATGTGAGATGAGTGCCACAACCCCAGAGTCGGTCACAACTGGACCTAATGGTCAGGGGTCTCTTTACCCTTTACCTGGGACTCATAAGCTTTGAGAAAGGAACAAAGAATAGCTACTGAGTGATTAAGGCAATATTGGTAATCTGTGGACCTCCTTATGCTGGCCAGGCCCATAAGATTGGATCCTGTTTGTTTGTTTGTTTGTTTTAAATTTCACATTTATATCTGATTTGTTTTCCCCCAAGAGCTCAATGTGGCATCCATGCTTCTCCCCCTCCTCCTTTAACCCCCACACCAACCCTGTGAGGTTGTTGATAGAGAAGAGATGAGCTGTTGATGGTGGTGAGGAAGGTATAACCATTGACTTACACGGAGTCAATAGGAGATGAGACAAATTTGTGGAGAAGCACAAGTCTGCCACATGGACATGGTAACATAAATCTCCAGCTTTTGAGGGACTCTACCTCTGAATTCCACTTGTTGAGAATAATGCAGCGGGGGAAGCTCATTGCCTTTTTGCCCCTGTGGTGTGATCCAGCCAAACTCTTCTGATAGTCTTATGACCTAAATCTGTTTGAAAGAACAAATCCTCCCAGCTGCCAGTGTTTACCTTCTGAGATGCACAGCACAAGATAAAAATTGAGCAAGTATATCATATGTATTTAGATTTTGCCTTTTGGGTCACGTTGGACTTCTGGGGCAGTGTCTTTTCTGCTCCAATAGGAGGAGTGCATTGATTAGAAGTGGAATCTATGCACTGCCATCTGACAATGATCCTTAGAAAGAGTTAGGAATGAGCCAGCTCCAAGCAAAGGTTTATAGCCAACTGCAGAAAGCAGCCAGGAACAGAGGCTTGGATGTTAGTCAGGCAGGGGAGAGCCGGCAGCTGCAGACTTCGGCTCTTCCTGACCTTGACGGGCAGGCTGTTAAGGGAGTAGCTGAGAGCAGGCTACAACACAGCCAAAGCTCACAGGAAGCACAAATAGGCATGAACAAACTCAGAGACAGCCTCTGAGAACAGGAGGAGGTTGGAGCTGATCCATTAAGTCTGAAGAGTCAGCAAATAGGAGGGCTGCTAAATAGGAAGCAAAACAAGAGACACAAGGGTGATAAGTTCAATATCTTCTATAGACGCCGGAAATAGTCTTCAGAAGGGTCATCTTGAGTAATGATGCCAGAGGCTTTGGTGGAGCCCTCCGGAACTATCTGCTTGTTTTGGCAATAAATCCTCATTTTTAATTACCTACGCTTACTGTGCTATCAAGCTGGGAACGTGGACTCTACTGGGAACCTGGACACCTGACAGAAAGAGGCCTTCTATCCACTGCCGTCTCTTATTTGACAACGTTATTGAGAAAGGGGCCCTTCTATTCTCTCTTTCTCCAGTAGAAGTATAATGGTGATGTTTGACCCACTTTTACTCCAAAGAGCTCAAGGAAGTGTGCATGACTCTTTCTTTCAACTTTATGTTCATAGCAACCCCATGAGATAGTTTAGGCTGTGATACTGGCTGATTCAAGGTCACTCAGAGAGCTTCATAACTGGGTTGAGATTGGAACTCTGCTCTCTGAGGTAATAGTCCAATACTCTAACCACTGCACCACCACTGTCTCTTGTGGTATATCCTTCCATTGACTTGAATACATTGGGAAATATTAACATTTACACATCAGTGTTTCAACCACTTCAAAGCAACTTCAGTGGTATTACTGATAAGCCGATGCAAGTTGCAACTACGGTCCCACTTACCTGGGAGTATGCCGCATTTAATTGAATGGGATGTACCTCCGGCTGGGCATGTGGAATACAGCATTCATGTGCTACGTCATTAAATCCCACAAAATGTAGTGGCAATATATTAGATGGCTTTTTAAAAAAGGAATAGAGAAATTCTATTGGTTTAACTGAGGGTGATTTGGCTAACTGAAGGCACACCTAATTGGGTCATTGGTTCAATGTGGTTATCAGAGGAGAAGCACAGCGTAGGCCAGGGGTAGGCAACCTAAGGCCCATGGGCCGGATGTGGCCCAATCACCTTCTCAATCCGGCCCGCGGACGGTCCAGGAATCAGCGTGTTTTTTTTACATAAGTAGAATGTGTCCTTTTATTTAAATGCATCTCTGGGGTATTTGTGGGGCATAGGAATTTGTTCATTATTCTTTTCAAAATATAGTCTGCCCCCCCACATGGTCTGAGGGACAGTGGACCGGCCCACAGCTGAAAAATGTTGCTGACCCCTGGCGTAGGCTGATAGGCACCCCGAGGCAGCCTAGTAGTGATGGAAGGCTTATCCCTGAACTATCATTTCACGGGTAACCAACCAGATGTTGATAGGACTCCACCTTGCATCAGACCCATCCAGCATGGCCAATGGTCAGGAATGATGGCACCTGTGTTTCAGCAACATCTGGAGGCACATGGGCTAGTCACCCCTGGTTTGCAGAGACCTGGGTTAGGACGCTTCACTAGGTTCTGAGGACTCCATTGACACAAAGAAGTATGAGGGCAGTTAAATGTGTATTCTGCTGAGAGCCCTGAAAGCAATACAGTCATGTGTCCTGAGCCCATACCCTCCAACATTTCTCTGATGAAATGGGAACTTCCTCCTATTCCACACCTTTATTCATTCTTTATTAAATTTGTATACCATTCTTCATCCGTAGATCTCAGGGTGGTTCACAGCATTAAAAAGTCATCTAAAAACTCAAAATACATAATAAAAACAAGAACAAAAAAATAACAACACAAACCAAACTATAGTCAACTGGGAGGAAGTCCAATTAAACTTACTCAGTATATGAATATAGGATTACTCTGTAAAATATTGTAAAATGGGGCATATTGAGCAATGCAGCAGGAAAGTGTGGCCACAATCTCTCTCCCCATATAATGCACCACTTTGCATGTGTGTAACCTTAATGAGTGTTTGTGAAGCTTCATGGGATTCCTTTGTTATAAAGAATAAGAAATTGAAACCTCTCCCAGATGGTGTCATTACTCCTGAGGAAGATGGCAGGCAAGCAAAGCCCAAGGCAAGCGAAGGGAAGGTCACTAGTTCAAGGCTGAACTAGTGGGGGAACATTCCCTGTTCCCCCAAAATTCCACTGGATAAAACCAAAGGCCTACTGCCCACATGCCTGCAAAGCAGACTCATGAGAATCAAGCATTGGTAAAATGATTTTATTTATTGATTTATAACTTGGAGGAAATGCTAACCAACTTTAAGCCAATTTTAAAAGTACCGGCAGGTGAGGATTTATGCCTAGACCCCTGGGCAAGTAGTGGCTCCCCAGTAAAAGATGGGGAAGAGATTATGTCCTTCTAGCTAGGTGAACCTTGGGTAAGAAGCATGGGCGTACCCAGCAAGGGGCAGGGGGGCAGCTGCCCCCGCAAAGCAAAAAAATAATAATTACCGTATTTTACAGACCATAACCATAGCTGCCAAGTTTTCCCTTTTCTCGCAAGGAAGCCTATTCAGCATAAGGGAAAATCCCTTTAAAAAGGGGATAACTTGGCAGCTATGACCATAACCCACACTTTTCACCTCTGAAACCGAAGGGGAAAAGTTGCTACGGGTTATGGAAATCGGGCTGTTTCCGCCCCCTCCGTGGCTGCAGCCAGCGACAGGAACGTGGGAGGGGGGGAGGAGCAGCCTGAACTGGGGGGCGGAGTGGATGGGAGCTCCATCCTTCCTTCCCCCCTCTTCCTTCCTTCCTTTTTCTCTCTCTCTCCCTCCCTCCCTCCCTTCCCCCCTCTCTCTCACCCACTCCTTCCTTCCTTCCTTCCTTCCTTCCTTCCTTCCCTCCCTCCCTCCCTCCCTCTTCCCTTCTCTCCCTCCCTCTTCCCTTCTCTCCCCCCCCCCAGTTTTGCTCCTGGGTATGCCCCTGGTAAGAAGCCAACATGAGCTGCCTTCTCAGGCCCATTGGTCCATCCAATGTGTATTGCTAACAATGTCCAACAGCTGTTCTCCAGGTTTCAGAATGGAGACAACCTGGAGATACCCTACAGGGGATTCAACCTGGCTTGGAGCCTTCTGTTAGCCAAGCATGTGTTCTACCCCATGGAAAATGGTCCTTCCCCTAGAAAGATTCCATCCCCCCCAGGATTCTGGATGAAGGGCTGACTTAAATAGAAACTTAGGGAGTTGCCTTATACAAAGTCTGATTATTGGTCCATCTAGCTTGGTCTGTGCAGTATTGACCAACAGCAACTCTCCAGGATTTCAGATTGGATACATTCCCAACCAGACGCCAGGGACCTTCTGCATGCAAGTCAGAAACCCAAGCAGAAATCCTCAGGAGGTTTATGTGTCTTATGACGCTGACACAGAGACATGTTCTACAAGAGAGTCATGGTATGAAACTACTTTTCCAGGTAGCTTGTATTGGGGTGGGAGCGGGGAAGGAACCAACTCAAACAAAGAAACTGGGATTTTTAATAAGCATAATTACAGCAGTTAGAAGTAATTGCAAAGGCAGCTGAGCTTCTCTGAGCAGTTCTTTCAGATGAGACAATGCAGGTGAACTCCTCTGAAACACACTAATTTTTGTGCTTTCAATAGAGGCTTAGCAACTGTGACTTGGGAACACCCATGCCTGATGCACGAAGACCAGTGGAAATGGATAACGTTGCATGGAATCGCTAAGAGATTCTATCTGAAATTTCTTTAACTGCCCTTAAAATAATACAGACTGGATTATTACAATGTGCTCTGTGTGGGACTGTCCTCGAAGACAACTCAGGAACTTCAGCTGATCCAAATGCAGCAGTTCCTTGAATGGTCTTCTGCTTTTGATAAACTCTTTAAGACAAAAGGTGATTCTTTGGTGTCAATCAGGTGCAGACCTTAGAACCATTGCTTATAACAAGCATGAGGAAGTTTGGGCCCTTTAGATGTTGTTGAACAACAGTTCTCATCATCCCTGGCCATTAGCAGTTAATTCTAGAGCAGATGGGAGTTGTAGTTTGGAGGATTCTGGATGGCCAAAGGTTCCCCAAACCTGCCTTATACCCTGAGCAGTACAAATGGAAGTATCATACGCCCCAGAACCTTTCCCTCAATACGTGCAAAAAATCATTCTAGAATTCTAGCTTCATTATTTCTGTACAGATTCTCTTTAAGGGTCAAAAATCCTCTCAAAGCTCTTCACAGAGGCAACCATCACATTAATTATCTAGCACAATGCTACCATAGGTAAAGGCAGCAATGCATAAAAGTATAGACCAGGTGTGGGAAACATTTTGGTCCTCCAGATGTTGCTGAACCAGAACTCCCACCATCTCTGGCCATTGGGCATGCTTGCTGAGGACGATGGGAGTTGGAAGACCAACTAAAACTGGAGGGCCACAGGTTTTCCAGAACTGGTATACACCAGCAAGCATATCTAGGTATGAATTGCTTGGGGAAACAAGGTATTTAAGACCTTTTCAAAAACAACTGGAGAGGAACACACACGTATCTTTCATTGGAGAGAGTTCCTTAGGGATGGGGCCACCACTGAAAAGGTTATGTCTTTTGTGACCACCGTGGATTGGATGGATTCTAATGATAAGCCTATAAGAAAGATCCCTGTGGGCCTACACCAGGCACCCCCAAACCTTGGCCCTCCAGATGTTTTGGACTCCAATTCCCATCTTCCCCGACCACTGGTCCTGTTAGCTAGGGATCATGGGAGTTGTAGGCCAAAACATCTGGGGGGCCATAGTTTGGGGATGCCTGGCCTACACAAATTCATATAGACATAGGTGGCCCTTTAAATAATCTCACTACAAACTGTTTATGGCAAGGGTGGGGAAGCTATGGTCCTCCAGATGTTGCTGGACTTCAGTCCCCACCAACCCTGATGATTAGGCATGCTGGCAGGGGCTGATGGGAATTAGAGTCTTAGATTCTAAGAAAAACACCAGATTACCCACTCCTAATCTAAATAGCTTCCCCTTCCCATTGGGGAGGGGGAAGACTGCTGCATTTACTCATCAGCAAGAGACGTTCCTCCTTATGAGCTAGCCGTTGTATTTTTTAAATGCCACCCATCCCCTTGCATTTCCAACATCTGGAGAACTCAGGTGCCCCGGGTCTGCTCTAGATGGACCAATAGTCTGACTCCACACTGAGAAATTTCACGTGGCCATGGAATATTTGATGCCATTGTCCTAAATCCAAAATGGTGCCCCCTTTTTATTTGGAGTCTCCATGCCAGCACCTAGGAATAAACTGTGGTTGAAGCTGTTCATTCATCAGTGACCCAAGGCTGTCAGAAGGGCCATGCTTTGAAATCCCTATAATTATCCAGGCTTCTTTGTTTACAATGCCAGATCACAATCTCGGTGTAATAGAAGGGACAACACCCTGCTTGCTCCTTTCATGTTACTTGTCATGGGTCAGGAGGAAACAAAATTAATTGCTTCTAGCCTGATTCTTCAGAAAACGTCCTTCTTTCTGCTTCTGGGTGCTTCTGCTGTGGATGGGAGAATCTGGGTTATATCCAAGTTCCGTCCTGCACAGAGTAGACCCATTGAAATTCAAGTCCATCATTTTCCATGGGTCTACTCTGAGTAGCAATAACATTGTATACAGCCCTCCGTCAATTTCGGTTTCTTTTTTTCCTAGTCTTCAGTTCAATTCATCAATTTCTGAATCATCACTCAGTCAATCATCTATCTATAATATTTGCTATCCTCAGAATAGCACCCTTAATGTTAATGGGCATGACTTAGCTTATGAATGCAATTAACAATCAATCTTAAGCATTTTGCTGGTCATTTCTTCTAAATAGAAGATATACCATCACCACTTGAAGTGTTTAAAGCAAAATTCCTACCTTCGTTATTATATGGGGCTCAGATTTGGACAGGCACTCACCTTGGATCTGTTCAATCTAAATTCCTAAGGCAATTTTTTTTCCTGTTCCATCCTGTGTTGCAAATGCTTCATTGCACTTAGAGGCTAACCTCCCCTCTGTTGAATTACAGATTTGGCATAGGACCCCACTGGTCTACTACCCTTAGTAGCGCAAGATTGTCATGAGTGTGCTTTGATTAAAATTGCCAACAAATTTGTGGAAGTGTGAATTTCTAATTATAGGTATGTTTTAGCTCAGATATTCATTTCGGAAATACACATTAGGTGGGCACACATTGAAATATGAATGGAAGCAAATCACACTCATCCCCATTTTAAAATGGGGAAAAAAAGAACCTGCTGATTTAGGTCAATGGTCCATCTAGTCTCACCGTCTTTTCACAGTTGCCAACCAGATGCCAATGGGACTACGACAGCAACTCTTCTCACCTGTGAGCCCCAGAAACTGGTACTCAGAAGGCAACTGCTTCTGACTATGGAGGTAGAGCTTGGCCTTGTCCTCCTTTATTTTTATTTTTTCTACTGTTCTTTTAAAGCCATTCAAAATGGAGGCCAGCGCTGTCTCCTGTGGGAGAGAATTCCATACTTCAACTGTGCCCTGCATTAAATTTTTCATTAATTCATAAACAAGGCAATGGCATTTCTTCATCTCATCCCCACACATGATTGAAAGGACCCAGGAAAAGACAAACAATCTTATGCAATGCAAAGCTTTATTGGAAACAAGGATGTGGAATGTAGCTGCTCGTAACATTACTGACAGGGTGTGAATAAAAAGAATGCAGGTGTGGAATGCAGGAAAATGACATAAAGGTAACAAAGTTTAGCTGACCAAGGTCTGATTTGCAAAGCAATTTGTAAAGTTATGTGATCGAGAACTTTGAGAAACAAAAAAACTTAATTTCCAAAGATTCCAAACATCAAAACTTTGGGTTCACTCCAACTGGAATTGTAGTATCTGTTTTGGATGGGATGAGCATTTCTCAGAAGAAACAATATGTACTAAACTCAGCAATGCTTTCAAATATCTTGAGTCTTCTTGGTCTTCCTGGATATCCCCCCCCCCGGGTTTAGCATGGCCCACAACCACTAGAGCTGCCACTGCCGTGCCTCCAGTGGCTGGATGGTTACGATGATCCTGAGCTGTAGTAACACGGGTCACTGGAAGCGGGTTGACAGCTGTAACGGCGCCGGTAGGCATAGCGTGGCTGCTGGCAGCTGGGAGCATAGCACGGGTCGCAGGAACTGTCGCCATAACCGCAGCGGTACCCATAACCACGTGGTTCATGGCAGCTTCCTCCATAACCACAGACACTGCTATATTTACGTGGTTTGTAGCAGCTGCTGCTGCTGCCTTGGTTGGAGAGGTAGCCAATACCTTGTGGCTTGCAGCAGCTTCCGCCATAACTGGAGAGGGGACTATAGCCACATGGGTCGTAGCAGCTTCCGCCATAGCCAGAGGTGTAACCATAGCCATGTGACCCAGAGCAGCTTTTGCTGTAACTGTAGAGGGGACTATGGACACATGGTTCATAGCAGCTTCCGCCATAGCTGGAGAGGGATTTATAGCTACGTGGTCCATAGCAGGATTTCCCAGAGGTGGTACCATGACCTTGTGGTCTGTAGCAGCTTCCCCCATAACTGGATTGGCTGCTGTAGCCACAAGGGTTATAGCAGCTTCCACCATAGCCAGACACATAGCCATAACCTTGTGGTCTGTAGCAGCTTCCCCCATAACTGGATTGGCTGCTGTAGCCACAAGGGTTATAGCAGCTTCCACCATAGCCAGACACATAGCCATAACCTTGTGGTCTGTAGCAGCTTCCCCCATAACTGGATTGGTAGCTGTAGCCACAAGGATCATAGCAGCTTCCGCCATAGCCAGACACATAACCATAACCTTGTGGTCTGTAGCAGCTTCCCCCATAACTGGATTGGCTGCTGTAGCCACAAGGGTTATAGCAGCTTCCGCCATAGCCAGACACATAGCCATAACCTTGTGGTCTGTAGCAGCTTCCCCCATAGCTGGATTGGCAGCTGTAGCCACAAGGATCATAGCAGCTTCCGCCATAGCCAGACACATAACCATAACCTTGTGGTCTGTAGCAGCTTCCCCCATAACTGGATTGGCTGCTGTAGCCACAAGGGTTATAGCAGCTTCTGCCATAGCTAGACACATAACCATGACCTTGTGGTCTGTAGCAGCTGCTGCCACAGTGATAGGGTCTGTAGCAGCTCGTGTGAGAGATGCTAGGGCCTGTGCTACTGATGCTTTGTGGTGTATGGATCGTTTGAAGGCCACCCGGTGGATAGTTGCTTAGAAGACTGATGCCGATCATCTTTCTTGGAAAGAGGCACACCTGAAACCCCAAAAAAGCAGAAAAAAATCATTGGCGGGAATTATCTAGTTCAGGGAAGGACCTGCAACAAGTCACTGTGCTCCTCTTTGCCGCCAGATCAATTTCCTTTTTTTTTTTTTTACTTCTAACTTCCGCCACCACCTTCTCCTAAAGAGCTCCCTACTTTTCAGAGCTAGCAGCAACTATTGGCATAGCCAGACAGTGACGTAGCACAGGGGTAGTTGCCCCAGGTGCAAAATTCTTAGGGGTGAAAATTTCAACACCTGGTGCTGCCTCAACACAGCTGTGTGCTTCAGTCACTGAACTCAGCTGAAAATGGCTTCTTCCACGTGAACCAGAAAGTGATCTCTCCAGACAACGGAATGACTTCTCTTTTCTTATCTCCGTGGCTGTGATCTCCTGGGTGACAGGGATGCCATTAGGCAGTTGAAAGTGCATGCATACTGTGTCCATTTCCCTTCCTCAATTCCACATGGTCCCAGGCACTGGCAACCCATGCTATGCCACTGCAGCCAGGCAGCCGCTGAAGGCATGCACACTAGTGGGAGCCAGAGATCATTGACGAGAGCCCCCCTGGACTTGCTCCTCCTCTTCACAATTGTGACAAGTCTGCTCACCTGCCCCTCACTCTGGCCCCAGGTGAGATGAACAAGCAGCGGTGGCGAGAAATAGAAGTAGCGGCCACTACAGCGTAGTGTCAGTGATGCCGAAGAAGAGCAGCTGCCTAGAATGGCAGTGAGAGTGTAGACTCAGGAGAGGCGGGCATTAAGGGTGTATTGCCAAAGGAGTTCTGAAAAACTGGAGTCACCACCACTCCTCCTTCTTACACACACCATTAAAATCTACACTCTTGTTCACCCTCAGCAGCTTATGGGATGATTATCTAAGTTCTGCTCCAAGTGGATGCCTTGAAATGAATGTACCCATTAGGGTGGTTCATATTTTTTTTTTTAAAAAAAAATGCCTGCTCCAAAGGTTTTATCTTACTAGACTAGGGATTATATAGCTATATCTGAAATTTCTTGCATATCAGTTAATATCTTGACCTTGCTCCACTGAAAGGCATTGCATGTTCAGTAGGGCGGTTCATAAAAAACTTTTTTTAAAAAAAATGCCCGCTCCAAAGGTCTTATTTTACTACACTAGGGATTATATAGCTCTAGTCCATGGGATCACGAAGTGTCGGACATGACTAAATGACTAAACAACAACAAAGCCAGACACTCCTTTCTTGTAACTTGAATCCATTGGTTTAGCTCCTAGCCTCTGAAGCAGGTAACAACAAACTTGCTCATCCTCCATGTGACAGCTGTTTAGATATTTGGCAATGGCTATCCTATCTCCTTTCAGTCTCCTCTTTACTAGACTAAACATAACCAGTTCCCTCAACCGTTCCTCATTGGGCTTGATTTCCAGACCCCTGATCATCTTGGTTACCCTCCTCTGCACATGTTCCAGCTTGCCATATCCTTCTTAAATTGTGGTGCCCCATTCCCATTCCTCTGCCATTTGTCTTCTGCTGAAACCAACATTACTCATCTCACTGTCTACTGTGGTGGAATTACACAATGTACACTATTAATTACGCAAGTTACATTGTCCATACGTTATTCCACCCCCTTTATTTCAGTGCAAAAGAAAGACAAGGGAAGTGGGAAAGGGAAACCTAATCCATTATGGATTGTACACAGTTTGAAAGCAGCAACAATAACGAATCTCAACCCTATTCCCTGGATTAATCTCTTTATCATAGGATGATAAAGGAAACATCATCTGCTTCTACATTCAGGTAAGTAGCTGTGTTGGTCTGATGCAGTTGCTGAATTACAACTTATTACTAAACTGAAAACTATGGAGAGACCTGGTCTGAATAGAGATATTGGATTATTGTCTCATTACACATACTAAAGCTATTTTTGGTCATCTGCATACTATCCCTTGCTTTTTCCTGTAGGACTAATTGCAGTCGTTAACAGTTGTTAACACCCCACCCTCCCACTATAAGGGTCTGGTGAGTTCTGCTTCAGTGTATCTGAAGAAGTGTTCATGCACACAAAAGCTTATACCAGAATAAACTTAGTTGGTCTATACATCCAACAGGTAGATCATGATCTACCAGTAGATCACTGGGCGTCTGTGGTAGATCACTGGCTCCCCCCAACGAAGTTCAACGAGCTTGGCTCCCCTAAAAAAGGTCAACACTTTTGCCCTGAACACCCCCCCAAAAAAAAAACCTGGGGCTTCCTCTTCCCTAAAGAAAGCTGAACAGCTCTGACCTGAACCTGAACCCATTAAAAACAGGGCTTTCCTTCCTAAAAAAAGAAAAGAAAAAAAAGCTCAACAATTTTGATCTGCCCCAGTTTTTTTTTAACCCTGTGAGCAGATCGCAGTCCCTTGGGAGCTGCCCAATCCTGGTCTATAAGGTGCTACTGGACAATTATATATATATATATTTAATCTGCTTCTATTTCTCTTTTTGTCATAATTCACTAACATCCCTACAGTTTCAACAGCTTTCTAGGGTTTCCATGCAAGGTCTTTCTTGCTACCTGATCCTTTAGAATAAAAAATAAAAAAATGGAAGATGCTAGGGAAGGGCGGAATATCTCTTGTGCAAAGCATCCCAATATGCTCTGCTACTGACTTACGACCCATCCCCAATTAACTTTGGCTCGCACCCACAGTTATATATGCACAGAAGCATTTCACAAATTTTAAAATCAACTTGGGCCTACCTTGATGTCTGAAGAGATATTTCAGATGAGATTTTTTTTTCTGGAATACTCTTCATCCAAGAGTTCTTTTTTATAGATCTTCACACAGCCTAAGGGACCTCATCTACAAAAAGAAAATCTAATTAGATGTCAACCCAGTGTTCATACTAATCTCACATACTGGTTTAGTGCTTTTGCGCCTTATTAATTTGCAGCTAACATGCTTCTCAACCCTTGTAATTTTAGACTCGCTGGAGAAGGTATTTGCACTATGTTATTAATACTTTTTCCTAAATCCATGCAGAGGGGAGTTCTGGGAGATGTATCCCTGGCCAACATGCATTATTTTCACCACCTATCACAAAGGAGATCAAATAAAGTAAAGAAAACAAGGGGGTGTCTTTTTTGCAGGCATCTCTTTTGAGCTTGATGCTGAGGTAAGCCTCAAAACCACAACCTGGGCATTATAGTTTATAACAAGATGTATGGGAAGGGCATTCTATAAGATGTAATAGAGGAACCTAGGAAGTTGCCTTATATCTAGTCATATAGCTCAGTATTCCCTACTGAATTGCAGCAACTCTCCATAGTTTCCGAAAGGGTTCTCTCCCAGCCCTTGGTGGAGATGCTGTTGATGGATGAACTTGAACTCATGGTTTTGAGTTAAAAGAAAGGAGATTCCAATTAAGCATCAGGAAGAGAGTTGTGGACTCTCCTTCTGTCATGGGTGCTTTAGTTGTGATTCCTGCATTGCAGGGGGTTGGACTAGATGACCCTTGGGATACCCCCCAACTCTACAATTTCATGATTCTACGTTAGTAAATAGTTTATTCACTAGGTGGCACTGGACTCCGTTGTAGATGGGTGGAGTCAGATGTTTCTGGTGTCTTGTTCAAGACCAGGCATCCCCAAACTTTGGCCCTCCAGATGTTTTGGACTACAGTACCCATCATCCCTGACCACTGGTCCTCTTAGCTAGGGATCATGGGAGTTGTAGGCCAAAACATCTGGAGGGCCAAAGTTTGGGGATGCCTGTTCAAGACAGTGGAGGCAGAACATAGCCATTGTAAAGAATGTAAGAGCTCTGCTGAATCTGTTGTGGTCTAAACCACTGAGCCTCTTGGGCTTGCCGATCGGAAGGTTGCCGGTTCGAATCCCAGCGACGGGGTGAGCTCCCGTTGCTCTGTCCCAGCTCCTGCCAACCTAGCAGTTCGGAAGCATGTCAAAGTGCAAGTAGATGAAAAGTTACTGCTGTGGCAGGAAGGTAAACAATGTTTCTATGTGCCATGGTTTCTGTCACCGTGTCCCGTTGCACCAGAAGCGGTTTAGTCATGCTGGCCACATGGCCTGGAGAGCTGTCTGTGGACAAACACTGGCTCCCTCGGCCTGAAAATGAGATGAGCGCTGCAACCCCATAGTCACCTTTCACTGGACTTAACCGTCCAGGGGTCCTTTACCGTTACCTTTTACCTTTTGACAATGGTGCCCCAGGGTGAAGTCCACAAGCAGGACCTGAACACAAGAGCCCTCTGCTCTCCTGCAGTTTCCAGGAACTGGTATTCAGAAGAACATCAGAACATAAAATGGACCTTGTGCAGGTTGTGGTGGTGTGCTGTTGCTGTTGTGTTTTTTGTTTGAAAGATCAGTAAGAAAAATGGGATGTAACAGACTTAAATTTGTGCACTAGCAAAACAGAACAGAAAGGGCTATTCTGCCTATCTGTATCAATGACCAAGAGTGCATTTAGGATTATTGTGTTAGTTTCCCTGGTTATAATTTTAGCTCTTCTGTCCCAGTTTTGAACATACACACTGCATTTCGGTAAAGGTAAAGGGACCTCTGATCATTAGGTCCAGTCGTGACCAACTCTGGGATTGCAGCGCTCATCTCGTGTTATTGGCTGAGGGAGCCGGTGTACAGCTTCCAGGTCATGTGGCCAGCATGACATTGCCGCTTCTGGCGAAGCGCCTCCGCTCCTCCACATGCAGCTGCTAGGTGACCTTGGGCTAGTCAGACTTCTCTGAAGTCTCTCAGCTCCAACCACCTCACAGGGTGTCTGTTGTGGGGGAGGAGGGGAAAGTAGATTGTTAGCCGCTTTGAGACTCCTTCAGGTAGTGATAAAGCGGGATATCAAATCTAAATCCAAACCAGAGCAGCACACGGAAATGTCGTTTACCTTCCCGCTGTAGCGGTACCTCTTTATCTACTTGCACTTTGACGTGCTTTTGAACTGCTAGGTTGTCCGGAGCTGGGAACGAGCAACGGGAGCTCACCTCGTCGCGGTGATTTGAACCGCCGACCTTCTGATCGGCAAGCCCTAGGCTCTGTGGTTTCATCCCCAGCGCCACCCGCATCCCTAACACACTGCATTACCTTATGCATAATGGAACTGTGTGGCTTTTTGATCGATGTACTGTCCTGTCATTCACAGCAGTGGACGCGGTGAGACACAACAGCAGGTGACATTGTGGCCATGTCACTGCCCACCACCCTTTATCCATATGAACACTTCCATTCCCTCACAATTCACCCATGAAAGTGGTGGGAAATAGCTGTATGTCTTCATATATCCTCAAATTCCACCCCGTGATTTTCCAGGGTAATGGGGTTGCAAACAGCTTTGTTTTGTTTTTCTGGAAGCAGTCAACACAGAAAGGCGTGCTGAATGTCTGCTACATTTCCAGAAGTGGCTTTTACACTGTGAGAATCCCCCCAAAAAAGTAGCAGGTAAGGACAGAGGTGCCATCTTCTCTAGATGATTGAGGGGGCCCTGAGGCGCCATCCTGACATGTGTGTGATGTTGCAAGGAGCGAGGGGACAGAACTGAACACCCTCTGAACATTGAGGGGCCCGGACCCTTAAAAAAAATTAAAAATTGGGGTGGGCGGCAGTGCCTCGGCCCCTAGGAGCTGGCATATAGGGGTAAGGAAATGTTGGGGAAATGGAACAACGTGTT
This sequence comes from Zootoca vivipara, assembly GCF_963506605.1. NCBI lineage: Eukaryota > Metazoa > Chordata > Lepidosauria > Squamata > Lacertidae > Zootoca > Zootoca vivipara. The sequence goes on along the minus strand of NC_083292.1, from coordinate 36,059,740 downwards.
CTCCAAATGTTGCCATACTGCTGTGGGTCAGCCACCACTTTTGATGGTTGGAGGCAACCAACAATGACCTAGAACTGGGACAAAGAAATACACAACATCCCTTGGAGGAGGAGATTGTCACATATATGGCCAGCATTAGGGTTGGAAGAGGAATCCATTTTAAGCAGATTTCTACATGGGACTTGACTCTTCCAACCCAGAATCACAGAATTGTTAGAGTTAGAAGATTATTCATGGTAAATTAAATGGTATTTGGAACATATTTATCAAAACTCTAGAGACCCATGAACCAATGTATACTTAGGGAAACAATAAGTTTGTCCACACACACACACACACACACACACACACTGTAGTTCTGCAACAACAACAACAACAACAACAACAACAATAATAAATACATTCTGCAAAAAGGCATATATTTCTGCAGCATAATTTTATATTAACATGAAATTGTTACATTTTTATGTGTAAGAATGCATTTGATAGTTCAGAACTGTTCATATAGTGAAGCCAGCAAAGAAATCCCATAAACACATCTTTCTTTCACATCAAAGTGAGCATTAGAAGAAGAAAAATATCCATGGGGATTTCAGGAAAAATCCTAACCCTATTTGACATTAATGGCAGCAATTAATGTAATGTGTTGGCCTTGCTTTAAGATGATGGAAGGCTAAGGATTAGGATATTTTCTTATTTCTTATTCATCCCAGGAAATCTGGAAGATCGCCATGACGATCGTGGCCTGGTTTATGGAAGGATGAGAGATGGTTTGGGTAGAACAACCCTTTTCATAGTCTTCCATCATATAATTTGAAGTGGGTGTACAAAAGGAATGGAACCAGCTATTAGTGAAATAACATAGTTCATTGCGCATGTGGAGCATAACCAGGGGTGATGCCTTCTAGACATGAGGTATTAAGAGGACCTTTTCAGAAACTTCACCCACTGAAGCGGTAATTAGTTGATATTTGGCATGGTCAAAATGACAAAGTAAATGTCTGGTCCTTTCAGAAGCATAATCCAGGGATTCAACTCTTTTCTTGCTAATGAAGGTTGGCTGCCTTCTCCAGTCAATAAAGGAGACACAAAATTTAATTAGAATGAGGTTTCAACCTCTGCCTTAGGACTGCAGAACGACCAGTCACTGGGGACTGGTTAATCAACAAATATCAGAAGCAAATGTTCAAGCTCCCCCCCCCTAAACCCCACAATCTAATGTTTTATTACAGTGGTACCTTGGTTCCTGAACAGCTTGGCTCCTGAACAAATCGGCTCCCAAACATCACATACCTGGAAGTAAGTGTTCTGCTTTGCAAATGTTTTTTGGAAGCCAAACGTGTGTTTCGGCTGTCCGCATTGTTTCCAAGGCCGATCAGACAATCAGAAGCCACGCCTTGGTTTGTGAATGTTTTGGAAGTCGAACTGAATTACAGAACCAATTGAGTTGGGAAACCAAGGTTCCACTGTATTATTATTATTATTATTATTATTATTATTATTATTATTATTTAAAAAATGGTAAAGGTGCCCTTATGTGACTCTGAGGTTGTGGCCAGATTTCAGGGTGATAGGGTAAGTGCTTGTGGGAGAAAAGTGGGGAATAACAAACATGCACCTTCACCATTTTTATATACATGTATATATATACCCTGTTTCCCCTTTTTTAATACGTAGTCATAAAGTAAGCCATGGCAGGGTTTTTAAGTATTTGAGAAATATAAGACATACCCGAAAATAAGCCATACTTCCGCGCCGCGGAAACCAACCTCCACAGGCACCTCCACTCACAGAGTCACTCCATGCAGCCAGCACTGCAGGAGCGCGATCAGCTATGAAGAGGCGCTCCAAGAGCTCCGCTTAACAGCTGATCGCGCTCCCGCCTTGCTGGCTGCATCCCCACGCTCTGCCTTCTCGTCCACCGCCATCCCTGCCACTTCCGTGCTTGCCGCCACTGCTGGGCTCACTGCTTCTTCCTTGCCTGGCCCGGCCAAGGAGCTTGGAGCGCCCTGCAGCGGCGGGCGGAGCGCATGAGCCAGCGGCCTCTGCCTGGCCCGGCCAAAGACGCCTGCCACCCCGCCACCCGGAACTGGGGGCTGCTGCAGCGCCGAGCACTCAAGACAGCCCAGCAGCGCCCTGAGCCAGCGCCCTGAACCGTAAAAACCGTACTGGTAATAAAAAAATAAGACATCCCACCAAAAGTAAGCCACCCTGTGTTTTTTGAGGGGGGGAAAGTTATAAGACGGTGTCTTAAAAAGGGGGAAACACGGTAGCAGGGATTTGGGGGCTGGGGGAACAGCAGGTGAAGGCTATTCAACAGTGGTTGGTGTTTATTGAGACTGGTGGGGTGGAATGCAGGGAAGCCAACAATTGGTGGAGCCACAGCCAATGACAGGTGGACCCACCTGCTTTGAGTGTTGTCCCCATCCTCCCTTTGTTGAGTTCTACAAGGGCAACAGTGACACTAAGGAGGCTGGACTGATTGTAAGTAAGAAGGCGGGCAGTTTGTAGGAGCTGGCTAAGGGCAAATTGAGGTTCACGGGGCAGTGCCCCCTTGTCCTGATGGACCAGCTTCCACTGTCATCCTATCCTGCTTGTGAGCTTATCAGAGGTTTGCTTAACCTCTGTAAGGAACATGATACTCAACTAGGAGGTATTTGATTCTGATTGGGGACTACACTTTGTCTTTTTAGGTTCCTCAAATTTTAGCATATAATTAATGAGTTAAAACAGAGGTAGCTAACATATGGTATCACTCCAGATACTTTTGGGGACTCCCCTAAGCCCCTTGACCAATGGCCACTAAACAATAGGAGATGTAGCCCAACATTTTATGGAGGACCACGCAGGTGAAAGGTAAATGCTTTTGGGGCTATGGGTAATTTCCATTTCAGTGAAACAAGGATCTACATTGGAAGTCTCTCTAGTAATAAATAGCCCAATAGGCATTATATGTGGGTCACATATACCTTGGAGCCAGCCATCTGTTTGGCTAATGCAGCTCATAAATGGCCCTTAATTTCTTAAAATTAGAGAGACTGCAAGGGTGTGATGGTGAGCCCAGCCTAAACCATATTATCTTTTTTGGAAATAAGGGAAAATATGCGGGTGCTAATTTTGGCCTTCCGGTTTATTAGCCATCCACATGTTCTCTATACACCCAAGGGGAACTCTATAAGAAAGGCCAGCATCTCTGAGAACTCCCAGAAACATCTCAATGATTTCTATCAACCGTGATCCAGGTAAGTCCACTTTTGATTTATCTTACCCAGAGACACGTGAAAAACATACTTGACTAAATTAATGGACCTAAGTTTGCACCATAGTGAGATACCTTCCTTAAATCAGCCAAAAGGAAGTGGGGCCAACAGCGTTTAGGGGAAAGGGAACTGTCAAGGATGAACGGAATTGTGGTGAGGAATTAAGGGAGGAAATTTGAAATTCAAAACCAGAGAATTTTAGTTGCCGTTGTTGTTGTTGTCGTCGTCGTCGTCATCTTCCCCCTCCTCCTCATTGTGCCTGATACATTATTGAACAACAAACACAAACACCATCAGATAACAAATTCAAAGAAAGATATGGGGGAGGGAAATCACAGTGCAATGTTCATGTGTTTACTTAAAGCTAATGTGCCTAAATTGAGCCTTATTCCCATGTAGGTGAGTGTAGGATTGCAGCTTCAGAATTGCATGCAATGTTGTGGCTTATCTGATGGACCGCGGGTGGCACTGTGGTCTAAACCACTGAGCCTCTTGGGCTTACCGATCAGAAGGTCAGCAGTTCAATGAGCTCCCATTGTTCTCTCCCAGCTCTTGCCAACCTAGCAGTTTGAAAGCACGCCAGTGCAAATAGCTAAATAGGTGCTGCTGTGGCAGGAAGGTATACAGCATTCCCATGCTCTCTGGTTTCCATCATGGTGTCCTGTTGCACCAGAAGCGGTTTAGTCCTGCTGGCACATGACCCGGCAAGCTGTCTGTGGACAAACGTCAGCTCCCTCGGCCTGAAAGTGAGATGAGCGCCGCAACCCCATAGTCACCTTTGACTGGACTCAACCGTCCAGGGATCCTTTACCTTGTGGCCAGGGAACCTCTTACCTTGTGGCTTATCCACTCTTACCTTTCCTCTGCTCTTTCCAGGCATGGTCCATGATTTAAAGCTCTGTTTCCAGGTGCCATTCATTTTGTTCCTGAGCTTTCCCTGCAGAAACTCACTCTTTAAAGCTCAATTGGAGCAAACATGAATCTGTGGAAAACCTGAATTGACATTTGCTCCAATTCAGCTTTAATTGACATTTGCTCTGATTCAGGGTTTGTTTGTTTTTTGTTTTTTGTGAGGAAAGATCGGGGCAAACAAACAAAGGCATGCTGGGACATGGAGCTTTAAAGTGCAGACATCTGCCTGGAAAGAGTAGGGCAAAAAGTAAATGTGGACAAGTCCTTTGTCTAGAGTAGACCAGCGGAAATGAAGAGATGGCTAACTGAAGTGGGTCTACTGTGAGTAGAATTTAGTTGGCCATCACAGGCTGGTTCTTGTCCCTGTCTGTCCACATTGGCTCAGCTATAAACCCATGCGGTCCCTATTTGCATTAATCTCAATTAACTTCACATTTAATTAGATAGAGAAATAATTGATAGGTGGCAGTTAGGTGCTAGGTAGATGATAAGTAGATCTACAGAACTATCTCAGGGCTGCCATACGTCCAGAATTTCTTGGACATACCCAGGATTCATCTGCCAAAAATGATATCCGGGTGGAATTTACAAAAATCAGTCAAAATGTCCAGTAGAGCCTGAGGGTATGGCAGCCCATTTTGGATGTGTTGATTTGGCAAAAGAAAAAAGAAAAGAAAAAAACAAAGAAAACCTTTGCCAAAAAAAAAAGGAGCTCAACAACTTTTGTGTCCAGATTTTCACTTTTTGAAATATAGTAACCTGGTCCATGGGGTCACAAAGAGTCACATGACTAAACAACTAAACAACAACAACCCTATATCATCTATCTACATCTCTATATGCCTTTTTCTAGCTACTTCGCTTTTGCAGAGAGAGAGAGAGAGAGAGAGAGAGAGAGAGAGAGAGAGAGAGAGAGAGAGAGAGAGAGAGAGAGAATAGATATGGTAGATAGATTAGTTAGATAGATCTCTGTATCTATCGATCTCTCTGAGCTGAGAACTGCATCAAGGCAATTGGATAACTTATTTCCAAGGCACACATTGGTCTAAGAGTTGACAGAGACACTTCCTTCTCAGCCCTGAAGAAACTGGTGAACCTGCACAGCAAATGGGGGTAGGCTTGATTGCTGCTGCTCCTGTTGTTCCTCTTCTTGTTTTTGTTCTGGTTAATACAGTGTTTCTCAACCAGTGTGCCTCCAGATGTTTTGGGACTACAACTCCCATCATCCCTAGCTAGCAAGACCAGTGGTCAGGAATGATGGGAGTTGTAGTCCCAAAACATCTGGAGGCACACTGGTTGAGAAACACTGGGTTAATAAGTACAACAAGAACATAAGAACTGCCGGTAGAAATGTGGGAGACATCTGCTCATGCTATTTCTACAAGCAAAGGACTTTCCTCTCATTTTGCTTTCTGTTACCCCATTCCAGATCCACCTCCAACCCACAAAGATGACTTGCTACATACCCCAGGGTTGCTGGAAACCATACAGCTCGAATTGGGGAAACAACCAGGGGAGAAGCTACTCCCACCCATCGAGGTATAGTTCTGGCTGCTGCTACCCCCCCGGATATGGATATGGCTGTGGATCTGAGTCCAGCTGTGGCCCCACTGGCTATAACTCCAGTTCCAGCTGTTACTCACCTCAGTACAGTTCCAGCTGTTGCTCACCTTGCTGCAGTTCCAGCTGTTGCTCACCCCACTACAGTTCCAGCTGTTGCTCACCTCGCTACAGTTCCAGCTGTTGCTCGCCCCGCTGCAGTTCCAGCTGTTGCTCACCCCGCTACAGTTCCAGCCGTTGCTCACCCCACTACAGTTCCAGCTGTTGCTCACCCCGCTGCAGTTCCAGCTGTTGCTCACCTCGCTACAGTTCCAGCTGTTGCTCGCCTCGCTACAGTTCCAGCTGTTGCTCACCCCGCTACAGTTCCAGCTGTTGCTCGCCTCGCTACAGTTCCAGCTGTTGCTCGCCTCGCTACAGTTCCAGCTGTTGCTCACCCCGCTACAGTTCCAGCTGTTGCTCGCCTCGCTACAGTTCCAGCTGTTGCTCGCCATGCTATGGCTGCTCTCCAGGAAGCTGCTGCCACTCCGGTGGATACGGGAGATACCGCCGTAGCAACTCCTCCCCATGCTAAATTGGGACAGGAGTGTCATCAAGACAGGAAGACACAACACAAATAGGAACAGGCGATCTGTGACGACTGAGAACAGCTTTCAAAGAACATGGGCTCCCAGGTTATTTCCAATGAAGTCAAGTATTTTGTTGTGTCTTCAGTACCTCTGAAAGTCAAGAATTAAGTTTCTTGCACCTTTGAATGGAGGGCAGGTTCTAGATCATTCTTTGCCAACCCAGTTTATCCCAGATGTTTTGGACCACAACTCCTAGCCATCTGTGATGGTTGAGGATTGTACTCCCAAACATTTGGAGGGCATCAGGTTGTTGAAGGCTATTCTTGATTTTCTTTATTATATAGCCACTGCATATAATACAGTATATACACATTTTTCTCCTTATAGTACTAGTCTTGAGCATCCAAGAGATGCAAATAAATTATTCTCCTTGTTTCTTTTTGCGGAAGGGGGGTGGGAATAAGTATTGTACCGTGGTTTTCAAACTGTGTTCTGAGGAAACTTGGGGTTTACAGGCATTTAAAACAAAAAAACACAACAGCAACCTCTGTGAGGAGAGCTAAGAGGGCAGGGAATCACTGAAGAACCAGTACTTTGAAATCTCATTCTTAAAAGAAAAATCATTTCCAGTTCCACCCCCCCTTCTATCTCGATTCACAATTCATTCACATGTTCCTTGCCATATTTATTTTTTTCAGCTTCCACAAGCTGCTGTGCTAAAGGCCATCTCCACAAGAGACATTGGAAGCACTGAGCTGCACAACTTTAACAAGCTGAACAAAATAACACAACACAATGGCCAATAACAATGGCACTAAACACTATTTATATATAGACTAATACAAATGATCAGAAATTGCAACCAAAGTCTCTAAATCTTCTTCACCAGTCACGATAGAATAATTCAAAAGTTCGATATATACATAGTCTGCCACCAAATATTGCCGGAACAGAGTTTCCGGATAACCAATCTGTTTTGTTCAATGCTTCATCAGCCAATCTTGATCAATTCTTCATCAGCCAGACTTGTAAGAATTGGCATGAGAAGTATGCATTTCAATTATTATTCTAATAATTCTGTCTGTTATTGACCATCATGTTGTGTTATTTTGTTCAGCTTGTCTATATTGCAACACAGGGGTCTGTTTACAGACAACTTTAACAGTCATGCCCCCACCAAGCATCCTAGGATGTGTGAATTGTGGGAGGTTCACTCACTCTCAGGGGTACAATTCGCAGAGCAATGTAACTATCAATCACTCTTCCCAGGAGGCTCTGGAGGGGAATAGGGGTCTCCCAAGAAACTCTCAGCACCCTTGACAAACTACACTTCCCCAAATCATTTGGAGGAAGCCACGGCTGTTGAAAGTAGTATCATAGTGCGTCAGGTGTAAGGTGTGGATGTGGCCAAATGGTAAGATATAGTTAAGAAGAGTAAGGAAACATTAAAACACAGAGTGTAATGTGAACAATTGTTTTATTTCTCCCCCCTGCAACAACTATGACATTTGTGCTGAAACAGCAGCATCCCTTTTCATGTAGTTATAAATGACAAATGCAATGGACACACACACACACACACACAAACGTGTAATTCAGAGATTTTCTTTGAAATAGTTTCAATGAATTGGTTAAATCTGAATTAGTTCGCTCCAAACACTCTGCTGGAACAGTGAAAATATAATTACAGCTCACCATTTAGAAGAATGTTCTTGTTGCTGTCTCCACTGTCCCAAAACAAAAGACAAAGCAAATTTCAAAGAGGGTGACAACTGGTTTTTGCACCACTCACACATGCTCTTCCAAAACTATTTGAAAGTGTTTTCCCCAAGATAGGAACCATGAAAACCACTGCTTCTCAAACCCATTTCTGGGATGGCCACCAGCTTAGGGCTATTTTGCACATTATATTGAGTAGTAGGATCATGACAGCTTTTGTGGTTGCTCCACATTCAGTCAGTAATGTGCAGATCTTTAGCCGGTGTGAGTTTATCACATGGATTTCTGGTGAAGGCGCATTCTAAAATGGCCAGAACAATTTACAATTATGACAGCTGGCCTAAACTGCATAGCTTAAATGTGGTTTAGGCCAGTGCATGGTGGTATGAGGAAGATACGAATTGCTAAGAGGGAAAGAAATCCTCCCCTTTTTGCTTGTTGAGATTGTTCATCATGGAACAAAGGGTAGGGTGTCAGAAGAAGCCCTCAACATGATCCAGACAAGTGGCTACTGTTGGAAAGAAAATGATTTCTAGGACACAAGAGGGACCTTTGCATGTTAGTTAGGTAGGGTGGTTGTGCATGTTAGGTAGGTCAGTACGTGAGTGAGAAGGAAGGAAGGATTCCAGAGGTCAGGAGATGGCCATTCAATATTAGATGGCATTTTAGGCACATCTAGATTGATCCATGGAGGAGAGATCTAGCCACAGCTGTTCAACAGAACAGCTAAGAATTGCACCTCTATGTTCAGAGTCTATGGGCTGTATTCAGTTTACTCCTACCTAAGAGTGGACCCATTGAAATAAATGAGCATGAACATCAAAATCAATCCACCTACTCTGAGTAGGAATTAGTTGTGTGCAACCCATCCTAACTCTGATTAATAGATGTTCCTGGAGGCTAACCACAAGGGAGTGTATTCTCCTTTTCCACACAACCCTTGTGTATTTCTCTGGGGAACATGGTGAGCCTGTAGGAAACAGAGTGATGGATTGGATAAGTTCATAATAGTTTTGGTCTCATCCATCACGGCACATCATGTTCTTAAGTATCCTTGATATTATGTCTTCTGCTTTGTAATGAATAGTTCTTTCCTCACTTTCTTATTCTCACATAAAGTATGCAGTGAAGCATTTGCCTGTGTTCATCTTTTATCACCAGGGTGGGGGACTTCAGGCACCAGGGCCAAATGTTCCCTTTTCACCTAACCCTTTGGACCAGACCACAGACCTTCCCTCTGCCCTGGTCACACCCCTATCCAGCCTTGCTTCACAACCTCCAGCATCCTGTTCTCACAGTGACCAATCAGATCCCTCTGGAAAGTCTGAAAGCAGGATCTGAGTGCAACAGCCCACATGTGATTCCCAGAAACTGACACGCAGAGGCACACTGCCTCCATGTCAGGCTTCGGGGAATCAGATTCGTCCCCCGTAGCTGTAAATGAGCAGATCAAATCAAAGGGAATTCCGTTGGGAAAATGCCCTGGGGATGAGCCTGCAAGCCCCCGGAACTCTGAGTGTCCTCCGGTATGTACAGCTCTGGAAAAGTCATTTCCCTTCTTCTCCAGGGCACTCCAGCGACATATACCAGCTGGTATATGCACACTAATCTTCTGGCAAAACACAGCAAGAAGAGCGAAACATCATAGATCTAATCTACTATTTAGTTACACACTATGTACAGACTAAAGCATAATGGTGTCTGTTCTCTCCAGCTCCAAGAGAGCAAACAGAACAAGTAAAAGTGAAATTACATTACAGCAGAAGAAAGAAGACTGTCTTCCGTTTCTCACGCTCTTCTCAGACAGGCATGTGATTTACAACAATCTCATCTGCAGCATCGGAGGCATGAAATACTAACAAATTATTACCAGTTACTTTCTTTAGTAAACACAGCGAATGACAAACAAAAGCATCTAACCAGAATGGTGGTGCTCCCAATTAAGGGTCATGCCCTCTTCCGTCCCTGTTAATCTACGTCACTCCTACCTCTTGTAATCTGAGGTGGAGCCTCTGTGTTTTCTGTTCTGACACTTTTTGAGCTCTTCTTGACCTTCAGCTGAGCTGAGGAATGCTGTCCAGAAACTGTGAATCTGTTAACTCTCTCTCATCCAGTGTTTCTTCACCTAGATGTTCCCCACCCAATATTTCCCAGCTGCTGCCTTCTGAAATATGTCCCTCTGCAAACCACTGTTCCAAATCTATATTGTCCTCCTGCTCCTGGGAAGATTCAGGATCAGGGGGAGGGGGAGGGGTGGCTCCCACCATTCTTCCTCAGTGCAGCCCTTTTCAGCACGACCCCTGACATCCCAACACCATCATGGGTAAACATAATCATGGTGGTGTTTGCAATTTCACTCCTCCGATGCTGCAGAATGAGATTGTTATAATTCACATGCCTGTCTGAGAAGCTTGTGGGAATGGAAGACAGCCGCTGTATGTGCTTTGTAATGTATTTTTGCTTTTACTTCGTTTTGGTTGTTCTCTCGGAGCTGAAGAGAACAGTCGCCATCATGCCTTTGTCTGTACATAGTGTGTAAATAAATAGTAGATTAGACTACAATGTTTCACGCTTCTTGCTGTGTTATGCTAGAAGATCTGTGTGCATAAACCAAGCTGGTTTATGTCGCTGAGCGCACTGGAGAATGGGGGAGATGCCTTTTCCAGGGTTGCACATCCCGGAGGACGCTCGGAGTTCTGGGGGGGCTGCAGGCACCCCTGGGCGTTTTCCAACAAGTGGTTGGTAGCCACTGATACTCTCATCCTCTATGAATTTGTCCAATACTCTTTTAAAACTACCCAAGTTGGTGACCACCTCTGCCTCTGGGTTGTGAATATGGCCCTCTAAGCCTCTCCATCTTGCCCTCAAAACTCTCCCCAGGCCGCACCCTCTCTATCCAGGCCACACTCTCTATTGACCCTGTTTCACACCTTCCTTTAGTGCTTTTGCCTGGCTGGAATTGCCCTTGAACACTGATCATGCCCCTTGCTTGCCTGCATGGAGGCTAGTGAGAGAGGTGTGTGAACAAACCAGCCTTTTTTTGAAAGAAAGAAAAAAACATATATATTGCTCCACCCATTTTTTTATTATAAACCCAGCCAGTATTGGTATGCAGCCCCAATGTGCATGACTTCCATGTGGATTTTATTTATTTTTTAAATGCAGGTTTTTGTGGAATTTGGGGCAAACTGTAATAAAGGTTAGGGAGGTGGGGTGAACAATGGAGCAAAACTGGATCTGACACATTTGCCCATACCTATTTATATATGGGTTATACACTTAAAAACAAGAAACACAGTATTACACCTACCAGACAAGAACTAGGATTACATTTGGTGCTGAAATGTCAGCTTAAGGGAGATTTGAAAAGCCAGTTTGGGTGTTGCTCCTTTGGGCAAAACATCTGCAGAATGTTAGGGGAGGCTAAACGTTTGTTTTCATAAGACCAGCGAAGAGAGAAGGGAAGGAGGTGCCAGTGTTCTTACCAGATTTCCTCCAAAGCAAACTTCAGCACCTGCTATATCATTCCATTGTTGCTAACCTCCCTTCCCTTCCCTTCCGCCCTCGCTCTTTGAGGTCGACCACTTTGAGGGTTTAGTTTGTTTGTTTGTATAAATTTTATGGACTAAATAAATAAATTCAGTCTTCCCTCACCGCCCCACATTTGCTCACACTTGAGCTTAATCCCATTGGACACCTTGGATGGAAGAATGAGGAAACCCCAACGAAAGAACAATGGCAAGAAAAACTGATGAGTTATGCAGAACTGGCAAAGTTAACATGCAAACTGCGAGAGAAGGACAATTGTGATTTCAAATAAGAATGGGAATTATTCACATATTATTATTATTATTATTATTATTATTATTATTATTATTATTATTTTAAAAAAGACTTGGACTCCTTGGTAGGTTTTGAATAAACACCCACAATTTATTAGTAGAACATAGTACAGATAAGGCAAGGATATGTACAATTTTATAACATGCAGAGATTAACATGTGTAAACAAACCGGGGGGGGGGGGCTGAGGGAAGTCTCTGGAGGGTGGGAGGGGGAGGGTATAAAAAGGGGGCAAATTTAATTGGCTATATTGATTGATGGTATGTTTTGATAAATTTGTTTAATGAAAACTTTTTTTAGGGGGGGGGTCCCATTGGACACCTTGAACCATTTGATTTATTTGTTTACGGCATTCATTCATTCCATCCATTCCTCTTTACTCCAAAAAGTGCCTTACCAAAAATTCGTGCTGAGAGATGGTCCCCGCCCTCAGGCTTGCAATCTAAATTAAGAAGAGGAGTGAGGAATGAAAAGCAATCTATTGAATGCATGCTTAAATTTACAGTTTTTAAACTCAAGTATATGCTGGTAGTGGCTTGGGCTGCTGTGCCCTATTCCTCCTAGGTCAGGGCTGGTGACAATGCCCAGGCCAACAGGACAGGACACCTCCTGCCATAAAGTTCTTCAGTTGGAGCTCAGTGAGCTTGCCTCCCTCCCTCAGTGAAGTTCTGGCTGCTTTGCCTCACTGTTGGCATCCATCTGTCTTGGGAGACAATAGAATGCGCCTCTGGGGATGAAGTTGTATCAGCAGCACTCAGGTGACCTCCCGGGGGTTGGGGGGGAAGCCTAGGCAGTGTGTTTGGAGGTCCTGGCAGAGGCAGATTTAGGACAGTTGGAGTGTTGTGGTCTCAGGAGGCATGCAGCCAAGAAGGGTGCCTGGCTTGGAGAAGGAGGAGTGAGGGCTCTGACAGGGTCCTAGAGTCCTCCATCCTTTCCCCCAAAGTCGGGCATCAGTCTGTTGGTTGAAGACCCCACATCCAGGCCTCACTGATGTGGACCAAATGAAAGCAGAGCAATATGTTTGGCACTAGTTTGCCTGAGACTCTTAAATATTATGAAACCAAAGCCACAATGAGCCAATGAGCCAGACAGCAGTGAGGACAATAATGGGCAGATGAAGTCAAGGACACTGAGGATATAATGGGCAAATGGAAAAAGAGAGAGAACAAGAGTAGAATAATTGCCTTTGCCCCGTGTTCTTGTGCTACTGTAAACTATGCATTCAAATGAATAATGCTGAACTTTGAAGTAAACATGAGCGTCTTTGCCCCAGGGGCTGTAGGAACAGCACCAACGTGCTTGGGCAGATCCGGGAGCATACTAAACAAATTAGTTGTTGTCTTTCGAGATGAAGATGGATAGCTTTTGCCTTTGGCTTTTACAGCACAGATGTTATAAATACAAGAGGAGGCATTATTGGAAGGGGCAAACTTCCAATGGGTAGACATTAGCCACAGTGTGTATGTGTGTGTGCCCGCACATACACACACACCCGCACGTACACACATGTAATAACAGACTTGTTTGGGTAGTAGGTTACCTGAGCTTCCTTCCTCTAAAATTAAAACAAAAACAAAATCTTGTTTTCCATCATGCCATATTTGTTCCCTTTTGTTGCTCATTTAATACCCCATCAAGATGACTATATTGATGAGCGGGCTCCACAAATCTAGGTAGAATGTCTACTCATTAGAATTAATGAACCTAAATTAGTCGTGGGTCTACTCTGGGTAGGACTTAGTTGGGGGACAATCCCTTATAAAAGAATTTTAAAAGTTTCATGGAAGAGGGCATCCACCTATCTGTTGGGTTTGAACCTTGAACAGAAGCATTCCTTGGTGTCCTGATAAGTTACCGATCCCATGTCTCTATGGCATAAGCATAGGCAAATGTGTTTCTGGGGGGAAAAGCAACAGTCACCATAGGATGATCATTTTGAGCCCTCCCCACTTAAAAAAACACTTCCACAATCCCTGCCCTGTGTCAAAATGAGGAACCATGCATCAAATATACACAAACATTTAAAAGCATTTTTACTAATTTGCTGCTAAGTTTTAGTTTTATTGTATGGCACAGGAAAGTGTGACAGTGAGAGAAGTCTTCATCATTCCACACGGGCAAACCTTTCAGCCCTGTCTTTCCTTTTCCTCCAACCAGCTTCTGCCCACCCCTCCAGGCAGAGTCACAAATCAGAAAGGCACAGGGATCAGTTCCACGGCAAGTCTTGAAAAAGATGCAATTGTCACTGGGTGAAAATGATGGCTGTCAGGTTTTGTTCCCTCAGCATGGGGAAAAAATAAAGTCCTGGTGCAGTGTTTCAGAGGTGCTGAGTGCCCAAACCACTCACGAAACCAATGGAAGGGGTTTGTTGGTCCTCAGCCTTTCTGAAACCGTGTTAAGGCCTGGATTTGCTGCTCCTCCTTTGATCCCATGGGTGCTCTTGCTGGGATTAGCAGGGCCACCCGCAACTTCCGCCATAGCCTCCTCCATAGCCTCCACCATAGCCTCCTCCATAGCCTCCGCCATAGCCTCCTCCATAGCTTCCACCGCAGCTTCCTCCATAGCTTCCGCCATAGGTATATCTTCTTGAAGGAGAGTTGCGCCGAGCTCCGTACCCCAACCTGTAGGCAGAGGGGTCATAGCAGCCCCCTCTGTGGCTGTACCGGTAACCGTAACTGCACGGTGGCATGCAAGCTGGGCCGTAGCCGTAGCCACCGGAACCATAACCACCACAGCCAGAACTGTAGCCATAGTCACAGCTCGTGCCCCTGGAATAGCCAGGGCCACTGTCATAGCTACAAGGTTGGTAGCATGGTTGATAACAAGGTTGGTAGCAGCTTGATTGCCTATAGAGCATCATCTTTCTAAATGGGGAGGTGGGTCTGTAATAGAAAATAGAAAACCAACAGAATTAATTTGGGTGATGCTTAATTCATTTTTGGATATATTTTATATTCCGCCCTTGTCCATTGATCTCACGGCAGGTTACGTCAATCTATGCATACAATCAAATAATAAAATCAGTTGTATCCAACATAGGTCTGGGTTGCATCTAAAGTAGGTCACACTCCCTCAATGCCTCAAAGCACAATAATGATGCTTTAAAAACAATTGTGTCTCTCCCCAAATGATTTGGGGAGTTTTCGTTTGATAAGGGTGCTGAAGCTTGTTAGGTGGCTCAGAGAGTTAACCTCTCCCAGAGTGGTTTAGCCAGCAATCCCTCTTCCCAGGGAACATTGGAAATTGTAGCTCCGTGAGGGGAATATAGAGATCACCAAACAACTCCCCAAACCCATAGCAAACTACAGCTCTACCACTGCGCTTCCCTGAAGACCCTGTCATTCTGGTCCTTTAAAAAGAAAAAGAAAAACACCCTTCTGTGAATATATGGTGAAGCAGACAAGCAGGAGTCTCCACTATTACTCATTATAATTGCAGTTGTAGAAATGCAATTAAAACATCTCAAACACGTCAATCTTCTACAATTCATGTTCAAGCTATTTTGCAATGATTTCCTTAGGAGCTCCCCTCTCACTATAAAATTTCTGTTTACGGTTTCAAACAGGTGAAGTACAATCTTTCTTACATGGTGCAACCCTATACGTGTCTACTCAGGTATTAGTCCCACTAAGTTTGACGAGGCTCCTTATTCCTCTTGAGTTCAGTAGGACTTCCTTATAGTTTCAAGACACACTTACCATGGAGTAAGTCCCATTGACTTGAATTGGACCCACTTCTCCATTTATGGGAATGGGATTGTGTTGTGCATCCTAAGTATCTGCAAGATCTCTTGCCCCTGTACAGACCTATAGGACAATTTAGATCACCTGTGGAAATTCAACTGGGGGCACTGCATCCTGCAGAATATCAAATGGCAGCGACCCCGAAATTGGGATTTTCAACCATTGGCCCTGTACTTTGGAATATTCTTTCCTCTGATCCATATTAGATTTCCCAGTAAGTCAGTAAGGGAACATTTCTGTAAGTCCTGTTTACTTGCATTCTCAGAGTTTATCCCTCTCTTATTGGACGTATGCTTTCCTTTCTTTCTGTATTTTACACATATGTGTTTTATGTTTATATTGCAATGGCCATTGGCTACAACAGCAGCTGCTCTGACCCATAAAATTAGACTGTTTGTTATCTGTTTGAATCCCCCAAATCTGTTTCATTTTCTTTTAAATACTGTTATACTTTCTTCTTTATTGTTTTCATAATGCATTTTGTTTTACTTGACATGGTGTACACCACTTAGAATTTTTTTGAAACATTACATTGCTTAGAAATGCTTTAAAATAAATAAAACACTATAAATAAGTCGACAGGAAGCAGATATGAAGATCATCAGTAATCTTTTCAGTTCAGATCACATCACGGGGATCTATGGGTCTCACTCCTTTTGGCTTCAGAACATGGTGTGAAATAGGAGGACTAGTTTATTTCTTCAATTTCATTTTTTACAGTCATCCAAGATTCCACACTGCATTCCCCCCCCCCAAGCAAAATTCTAGGCAATTGGGAAGTTTCCTCCTAGGGTGGCTAGAAGACAGGGCTTCTTCACCTTTAATGGTGGACCAGAATAAGGATTCTCAACAGGTGTAGCTTCTCATTGAAACTCCCTCTTCAATACAAAAAGGTTCAGGGGCCCTCTCCCCTTTTCCCATCTAACCACCCTCAGATGAAACACTGAGTATTTTATTTTATTTCCAGAATGAGAATGTTGATGAGACAAGCAAAAGTTTCTCTGGTAAGGTTTCCACACAGCCATGGGTTGATAGTTGAGTTTGCTGCAAGGTAACATGGAGATTACTCTGTGGGCGAGACCTGAAGGAGGACTTCTGAACAAGCCAACCCATTTTCAGTACAATTCAATCCTACATCTCATGGACTTTTTCTTCATCTGTAATCCACTCCCCACCCAAGGTGTTCAGACTGCAAAGCAACATTTTAAAATCTTTTGTCAATAAATCAAGTCAAATTGCACTTACCGATTTCAAGGAGTAGGTGAAGTTGAGAGGAAGAGGGTTTTTTTTGTGAAAATCATAGTTGACACTCTTATATACATTCCTAATGCAGCCTTAGGGGGCCGTGAAGCAGCCTCTTTGTTCTACAACACTTAATTATCCAGGCAACCAGAAGATGCTACGTGTAACTTCTCAAACTGCTGTAATTATTTTCCCTTCTCATTTGAAATTATTACTTGATCACCCAAGCCCTGTGTAATGTAGCATTCTGGTCACACCCCAGACAAATTTAATGCAAACTTCTCGGTTTCAAAGCAATACCAGAAGATATCAAAGAACTTTATAGTTACTAGAGCATAGTGATCTTCAAAGCATCTCCCACAGCACAGTTTATTTAAAAAAAACCCACACACAGGCAGAGATAAGAGCTGAAATAAAGAAATGTAAATGAATCGGGGCTTGGATTGCAAATCTTTACAGGCAATGCATGTCTACATTTCTACTTGTTCCTTCCACATATGGTTCCGGTGTGTGAATATGGCAACAAGATATGTGAAAATGTGATGCACATGACAATTGCTAACCGTCACAAGAATCTGATTCCTTCTTATCCCAAGATTGCTTCCTAAAATTATTATTATTATTATTATTATTATTATTATTATTATTATTATTATTATTTCCCTGCCTCTATCACCTGTCATTCAACCAAACCATTGGTAACCACTCTGAAAGAGTTTTCTTGCTGCTAATGGTTGTCTAGTGAATTTATATACTGCCCTATTACCAGAGGTCTGTTGAATGTGACATTGAAAACATTCATGTCTTTATTCTTTATTTATTGCCTTTATATCCCACCTTCCCTGAGGAGCTCAAAGTGGAGCACATGGTTCTCCACCTCCTAATTTAATCCCCACAACTCTGTGAGATAGGTTAGGCTGAGAGATAGCGACTGGCCCAAGGTTGCCCAACGAGCTTCATAGCCAAGTGGGGATTTGAACACTGGTTCCTTAGGTCCTAGTCCAAAAGCCTAACCACTACACCACGCTTGTACTTGCAGGATAAGGTTCCCAATTGCTACTAAACCTGTTCTACCTCCACTGTCAGAGGAGGGTGCTGTTGTTCTCAGCTCTTGCTTGTGGACTTCCCAGATTCATCTGGCTGGCCACTGCGAGAGCCAGTGTGGTGTAGTGGTTAAGAGCGGTAGACTCGTAATCTGGGGAACTGGGTTCGTGTCTCTGCTCCTCCACATGCAGCTGCTGGGTGACCTTGGGCTAGTCACACTTATTTGAAGTCTCTCAGCCCCACCCACCTCACAGGGTGTCTGTTGTGGGGGAGGAGGGGAAAGAAGATTGTTAGCCGCTTTGAGACTCCTTCGGTTAGTGATAAAGCGGGATATCAAATCCAAACTCTTCAAATCCAACAGGAAGCTGGACTAGATCATGGAATCATAGAATTGTAGAGTTGGAAGTGACCCTGAAGATCATCTAGCCCCAATCCCTTGCAATGCAGGAATGTGCAGCTGCCCCATACAGCGAGCAAACTTGCAACCTTGGCATTATGATCACCATGCTCTAACCAACAGAGCTGGGCAACTGGTTTGATCCAATAGCCTCTTCTTGATTCAAATGATTCCAAAAAGGAAAGGCCACCTCCCATTTAAATGCTTGAAAGTATTAAGAAATGTTGGCAAACTTCAACTACAAGGACCCGTAAATTGTCAGTGGCCAAATCTGACAAATGTGTTTCTCTAAGCCCTTTTAAAAGCCATCCAAATTGGTGGCCACCATTGTTTCCTGTGGCACTAAATTTACGAATGAGCTCTGTGAACAAGAGCTTCCTTTTGTCTGTCCTCAGCCTCCCACTATTCAGCTTCTTTTGATGACCCTGTTGAGTTCTAGTAGTGTGATGAGAGTGGCAGGTGGTGGTGACAAGAGATGAAGTTCTAGGCCAGAGATAGGAAACCTCCAAATGTTCCTCTACTCCAATTCCCATGAGCCCTAGTTTTCAGGGCAACTTCCAGATGAGGAGAAACTCAATAGGTCCACAGGCTGCAGGTTCTCCAGCCCAGGTACTGAAGGATAAGTATTGCTGAAGAACAATGGTTTCTGGATTAGATTTGGAATTAATTTTTTTTTTACTGGATTAGACTGGATTAGGCTTGGTTTTTTGATAGGGGGTGGATCGCTCAGGTGAAACTCAGTATGTAAGGTAGAACACTAAGCTAGGATTCCTGTCCCATACATCTAGTTTATAGATGGTGATGGTGATGATGATTAAATAGTCATAAAAGTTCCCTACCAGCACAGTTCAGTAACTGCTTTCTTGTGGGCATCTTCAGCCTTTTCAGATCCAGGGCCCTCTTTTAACACACATACATTTGGGATCCCAGTTCTTAATCTCTTTACCATATATTTGCTTGGGAGTAGTGCTCCTTTTCTAATTGACATTGGATCAGGCCACAACTCACTGGCGGATCCTGGCCCAGTAGTTGAAAACTAGTGCTTTATTACATACCCCTGAAGTAGCACCCAATTTCCTTCACTTTCTGCTCCTTTCCCAAAGAGACAGCCTCTCCCATCTCATTCTCTACACTAGAAGGCACAGTTGCCCTCTAGTGACACCTCAGAAGAGTAACTGGTTCTTCTTCCAGGGTGTGTCGACTAGACTCCCTTTGCCACCTTGAGACTGACACACCAAGGATGTGGTGGGGGCTGTGAGATATTTTCAGGACAATACAGCCCCGAGGGCACTCAACCTGTTCAGGATTGTTGTGTACACAACCCAAGATCTCTTAGCATTGTCACATGTTGTTGGGATCTATTTCTCCATATTAATATTGTGATGATTCATGAAACTGCCCCATCAGGAAGCCTCCTAATCTCCTGTCGCATCCCCAGATGTGTCATTTGCAAATATGATATGATTGGCGTGCTGTTGGAATGACACCTCAGTTGTTGATTTAACTTTCCATCACTGATGAAGGATGATCTATATTTATTTAACATTTATACTCTTGTTTCCCAACATTCTAGAGGCTGTACATTTTACAAAACCTTAAGATTGCCGGAAGAAATATCAACAACCTCAGACATGCTGTTGATACAACCTTGATGGCAGAAAGTGAGGAGGAATTAAAGAACCTTTTAATGAGGGTGAAAGAGGAGAGCACAAAATATGGTCTGAAGCTCAACATAAAAAAAAACTAAGATCATGGCCATTGGTCCCATCACCTCCTGGCAAATAGAAGGGGAAGAAATGGAGGCAGTGAGAGATTTTACTTTCTTGGGTTCCATGACCACTGCAGATGGTGATAGCAGTCACAAAATTAAAAGACGCCTGCTTCTTGGGAGAAAAGCAATGACAAACCTAGACAGCATCTTAAAAAGCAGAGACATCACCTTGCCAACAAAGGTCCATATAGTTCAAGCTATGGTTTTCCCGGACATGATGTATGGAAGTGAGAGCTGGGCCATGAAGAAGGCTGATCACCGAATAATTGATGCTTTTGCATTATGGTGCTGGAGGAGACTCTTGAGAGTCCCATGGACTGCAAAATAAAAAAAATTCCTTCAGTAGCACCTTAAAGACCAACTAAGTTTTTATTTTGGTATGAGCTTTCGTGTGCATGCACACTTCGTCAGATACACTTGAAACAGAAGCAACCAGACTCTTATATACAGTGAGAGGGGGGGTGATGGGAATGGGTGATGGGCTGTAGGAGTGGTAAACCTGTTGATGGCTGTTAACGACTGCTGATGACTGCAATAGGTCCTGCGGGGGAAAAGCAAGGGCTGAGGCTAAAGAAAGTTTGATCATGCATAATGAGATAAGAATCCAATGTCTTTGTTCATGCCAGGTGGTTCCATGGTTTTAATATTTCCCAATGGATAATAATAATAATAATAATAATAATAATAATAATAATACATGGACTGCAAGAAGATCAAACCTATCCATTCTGAAGGAAATCAGCCCTGAGTGCTCACTGGAAGGACAGATCCTGAAGCTGAGGCTTCAAGACTTTGGCCACCTCACGAGAAGAGAAGACTCCCTGGAAAAGACCCTGATGTTGGGAAAGACGGAGGGCACTAGGAGACGGGGACAACAGAAGACAAGATGGTTGGACAGTGATGGTGAACCCGCATTATAATTGTATTACATTTATAACATTAGCCAATTCTTTTTTAATTGTAATAATTATATTATTGCCATGTCCGTGAGGTGTGTTGTCATGCATATGAGTGTGCTAAGCTATTCTCCACATGGGATGCGCATCGGTTCTGGAAGTGTCAATTTTGGCTATGTTCAAGCCTCCAGCCTTCTATATAACCTCACAAGGTGAACACGGACCATTCAGACACTTCTCTGCAGCTTCACCCACCTCATGTTGCTGTGAGAATATAATGGGATAGCCTCTGAACAAGTTTTAAGTGGATGATCAAGGTATTATTCACAAGGCTTTGAAGTTTCTACATGAGTCCATGTCATTACTTGAGCAGGCATGTGAGCGTCTAGCTTTGGACTGGCAAAATAAATATTCACATATCCAACCATCCATGTCTCTTGCTGGGTAAGTGAGAGCTGGTGTAGTTGTTGGAGGGCTGGACTAAAACCTGGGAGAGGCAGGGCTCAATTTCCCACTCAGACATGAAATGGTATTGAAGTGATTGAAACACTGATGTTTTTAGAGGTAGCCTTGTTAATATTTCCCAATGGATAATAATAATAATAATAATAATAATAATAATAATAATAATAATAATAATACAGCCATACCACAACATCCAAACGCTTCGACTTCTGAAGGTTTCGACTTCTGAAGTCAACAACCCGGGAAGTCTTTTAGCCATGTGCGCTGTCGCCGCATGCGCCAAAGCAGCGCTTTGACATCCAAAAACCTCGACTTACGAAGACGGCCGCGGAACGGGTTGTCTTCATAAGTCGAGGTACCACTGTAATAGGGACCCAGGTGGCGCTGTGGTTAAACCACTGAGCCTAGGGCTTGCTGATCAGAAGGTCGGCGGTTCGAATCCCTGTGACGGGGTGAGCTCCCGTTGTTTGGTCCCAGCTCCTGCCAACCTAGCAGTTCGAAAGCACATCAAAATGCAAGTAGATAAATAGGAACCACTACAGCGGGAAGGTAAACGGCGTTTCCATGTGCTGCTCTGGTTTGCCAGAAGCGGCTTTGTCATGCTGGCCACATGACCTGGAAGCTATACGCCGGCTTCCTCGGCCAATAATGCAAGATGAGCGCGCAACCCCAGAGTCGGTCACGACTGGACCTAATGGTCAGGGGTCCCTTTACCTTTTTTACCACTGTAATAATAATAATAATTTATTTATACCCCACCTATCTGGCTGGATTTCCCCAGCCACTCTGGGCAGCTTCCAACAGAAAAGTAAAGTACAATCATCTACTAAACATTAAAAGCCTCCTGTTAACGTTTAACAGGGCTGCCTTCAGATGTCTTTTAAAAATCTGGTAGTTGTTTTTCTCTTTGACACCTAATGGGAGGGTGTTCCACAGGGCAGGCACCACTACCGAGAAGGCCCTCTGCCTGGTTCCCTGTAACTTGGCCTCTCACAACGAGGGAACCGCCAGAAGGCCCTCGGTGCTGGACCTCAGTGGCCGGGCAGAACAATGGGAGTGGAGACGCACCTTCAGGTATACTGGACCGAGGCCATTTAGGGCTTCAAATGTAAGCACCAACACTTTGAATTGTGCTCGGAAACGTACTGGGAGCCAATGTAGGTTTTTCAGGACCGGTGTTATATAGTCTCGGTGGCCGGTCCCAGTCACCAGTCTAGCCAGATTAAGTCAATGGAAGACATAGAATGAGAGCCAGCGGTGGTGAAGTGGTTTGAGTGTTGGACTAGTACCTAGGAGACAAGTTTTCATGCAGCCGTGATGTTCACTGGGTGACTTTAGGGCTGTCACTGTCTCTCAGCCCAGCCTCTCTGACAGGGTTGCTGTAAGGATAAAATGGGCCAAACAATTTTGATACTGCCTGGATGGAGATGTCAGCACGGCATTAAATGATAAGAGAAAAAGGAATGGCAACAATAAATTGAATATGCAAAGGACATTCTGTACGATGTGTCCTCACAGTAACCTCAGTAGGTTGTTCCAGTTTGGAAGGGTGTTCCAGTTTCCTGACGCAAGGCTGAAAGATGTTCTCAGAGAGAGATGAAAGTGAAAGATAAAGTGCTAAAGATCCAGAACCTAAGAACATGCGGATTTGACATCCTTCAACAGTTTCTCACCGGTTATGTTCATTCTTGGATTGGACCACCAACACATGAACCACTCAGAGCCCTTGCTGGTACCTTCCCGATTCCAATTGGCTGAGTAACTCCAAGTGAAACCAACTGAGATTGAAATGAGGCTGTTATGAAAACATAATTATCATCCACTGACGGGGAAGAGATCCCGGACTGAGTGTGACAATGCTCTGGAATGTTTTTCTTCCTTCACAACACACCATTCCTTGCCTAAGGACATTGTGAAGAAATCACTTACATACATGATTGTAAAACGCCGCTTCGCTAAATCCTTGGGAGATAGGTCACTTATAATTGCATTTTTGTGGGGCTTTCCCCATTCATCCATGCATCAAATTCATTTACTCAAATTATTAGCTTGTTTACACTTTAACATTTACTCCTGCTCCAGTGTGCTGCCCCTGCTGGTGTTTAAAGCTATGTATACATGACATTGGACACATGTCCCTGTCCATGTCCATGGACACAGCCCAACCCCCCCCCCAATAGGGTGGGGTTTTTTTAAAAAATTTTTTTAGCTATGCTGCTGTTTGTTGTGTTTCCCCCCCAAACAGCTTCCATTCAAATGTACTAACGCAGGCATCCCCAAAGTGCGGCCCTCCATATGTTTTGGCCTACAACTCCCATGATCCCTAGCTAACAGGACCAGTGATCGGGGAAGATGGGAATTGTAGTCCAAAACATCTGGAGGGCCGAAGTTTGGGGATGCCTGTACTAAGGTGTATACATTTGAGGCAGTCATTGCATATGCTCAGATGACAGTTTCATGTCCATGATCACTGAGATTGGGTGTCCCAGAGCATCAACACCCCACCTCCACCCCCCGTGTAGAACCTGCCCCAGCCATTCTGTTGGCTAAGGCCCACTCCAAGGGCAGTCCTGAACCTATCCCGTTAAAAACAAGTTTCTAGTATAACAACTACAAAACAAACAGCAAACAATTTAAAATTACAGACAGATTAAGCATTAAAATAATCTGTGGTCTAAACCACAGAGCCTAGGGCTTGCCAATCGGAAGGTCAGCGGTTCGAATCCCCGTGACCGGGTGAGCTCCCGTTGCTCGGTCCCTGCTCCTGCCAACCTAGCAGTTCGAAAGCACGTCAAAGTGCAAGTAGATAAATAGGTACTGCTCCTGCGGGAAGGTCAATGGCGTTTCTGTGAGCTGCTCTGGTTTCGCCAGAAGCGGCTTAGTCATGCTGGCCACATGACCCGGAAAAACTGTCCGTGGACAAGCATCGGCTCCCTTGGCCAGTAAAGTTACAGGTAGGTAGCCGTGTTGGTCTGAGTCGAAGCAAAATAAAAAATTCCTTCAGTAGCACCTTAAAGACCAACTAAATTTATATTTTGGTATGAGCTTTCGTGTGCATGCACACTTCTTCAGATACCTGTAAAGTGAGATGAGTGCCGCAACCCCAGAGCTGTTTGTGACTGGACTTAACTGTCAGGGGCCCTTTACCCTTACCTTTTTAAGCATTAAAAACAACCCCAACCTAACTAATACAAAACAAGACAGCTAAAGTTTGAAACCCCACAGATTAAAAACTGCTCAAAAATATTTTAAAACACATTAGAGACTTGGAGCAGTGAAACAATAGCAGAATCACACACACACACACACACACACACACACACACACACACACACACACACACACACCTAGCTCTGCCCCAAGAGTTCATGAATAAAGAACTATACGACTGGCCAAATATTTAAGTGGGGACTTGAATATTGAACGCTAGGTGTTCTCCAAGGTTTCAAATAGGGGTCTTTCTAACCCCTACTTGGAAACTGGACCTGAAGGTTCCACTGAGTTCTCTGAGCTTCCTAACAGCAATACGTCTGCCGGTCTCTCAGCAAAACAGCTGACATTAAAATGTAAGAAGAGCCTGCTGGATCAGACCAATGGCCCATCTAGCCCAGCACCCTGCTCTCACAGTGGCTAAACCAGGTGCCTCTGGAAAACCAGCAAGCAGTAACCAGCCACAAGACCACCTCCTCTCTCCTGTGGTTTCCAGCTAATGGTTTTCAAAAGCATTGCTGCCTCCAACCAGGGAGGCAGAGCATAACCACCATGGCTAGTAGCCATTCATAGCCTCCTTCACCATTTATGTGTCCAGTCTTCTTCCAAAGCCATCCAAATTCGTGACCATCACTGCCTCCTGTGGGAACAAGTTCAAAAATGTGACTATGCACTGCATGAAAAACGGTTTCTTTTATTTGCCCTGAATTTTCCAACATTCAGCTGCATTGACTTCTACCAATGTGAGAGAGGTCCCCACCTCCTTTATGCCATGAATGATTTTATAAACTTCTATCATGTCACCTCTTATATAAAGGTAAAGGGACCCCTGACCATTAGGTCCAGTCGTGACCGACTCTGGGATTGCGCGCTCATCTTGCATTATTGGCCGAGGGAGCCGGTGTATAGCTTCCAGGTCATGTGGCCAGCATGACAAAGCCGCTTCTGGCAAACCGGAGCAGCACACAGAAACGCCGTTTACCTTCCCACTGTAGCGGTTCCTATTTATCTACTTGCATTTTGACGTGCTTTCGAACTGCTAGGTTGGCAGGAGCTGGGACCTTTCCTCTAAACTGAAAAGTCCCCCCCCCCCCACTGCAACTTTTCTTTATATGTGATTTTCATCCCCTTGATTGTTTCTGTTGCCTTTTCCTGAACCTTTTCAACTCTACAATATCCTGTCTCAGGTGAGGCAACCAGAGCAGTAGATAGCATTCCAAACGTGGTAACATCATAATTTGCATAATCACTGTAATAACGGCGTTTTATTTTTCCTTTCCTAATGATCTGCAGCATGGAATTTGCCTTTTTCACACTGGGTTGACATCTTCTCCATGGGTGACACTACCCTGCGGGTCTTTTTGATGGGTTTGAACTTCTTTCTCCATGTTCTTGAGGGCAGAGCTTTACAAGACTGGATGAGTGTTCCTTCCATAATAGGTTCAGGGACCCTCACACACCATAAATTGAATCCCACGGGAGGAGGGAGCTATATCCCTGAACATGAACAGAATCCTCACTCTACTACACATGCATGGAAAGAATTATGCAAAAACAACAGCACACACTCCCATTTCAAAGCTTTGGTGGTTGATTTTGAACTGTTAAACAGCATAACAGGTCTGGGGACAACTGTGTTTGTGCTGGTGCACCTCAATACTTCAGGTTTTCTTCCTTGTTTTCCACTCGTGGGACCAGTTCCAAGCTGAAGCCACCTTGATGCTTGCTTGCCTGCTTGAACATCAATTACTAGAGTGCCACTTCCATTCCTCCCCAACCCATGACTTCTTATCTAGATAGCAAATGATGCTGAATGTGTACTGAGACCCAGCTTTTCTGTAATAAGCCCAAGAAGATTGTGGAGGGAGATTACCGCTAAGTATTTGCAAATCAAGTTTATTTCCCCTATCCTCAAAGTCATCACAGTTAGGTTATTAAACACACCTGACTTTGGAAGAACACAAGACAAGCTATTCCAGGAAATTTTGGGTTGCATCCAACTTTAGTCCCACTCAGATTAGCCCCATTGAAATTAAGGAGCATGTCTAACATATGCCAAATAATTTCATTTTGCACCTTCCAAATTTTCTGCATTTTATCCAACTGAGTTACTCTAAGTAGACCCATGGAGGGTGTATATATACTCGGTGAATATCATATTATTTTTTTCTGATTTTAATGCTAGTGCTTCTGCCCTATTTTCTAATATTCCTTTCACATGGCAGTACCTGTTGTGTTGTGGAAGGGTGGCTTTTGATTAATATGTCGGCACATTGTGCTAACCAGTGGGTGTGGTGTGACACATCGATCATCATTGGCCACCCTTTCCTCGCATGTGTGTTTGTGTTCCCCTATGAGTCCCCCATGAAAACAGCAGGAAATAACATTATGCCAGTATACTGTCCCAAATTGTGTCACATTCCATAGAAGATGGAGCAAGCTTGTTTTCTACTGCTCCATAGATTAGAACCCAAACCAATGGATTAAAGGTAGGTAAAGGCAAGAGGTAAAGGACCCCTGGATGTTTAAGTCCAGTCAAAGGCGACTATGGGGTTGCGGCGCTCGTCTCGCTTTCAGGCTGAGGGAGCCGGTGTTGGTCCACAGACAGCTTCCCGGGTTATGTGGCCAGCAGGACTAAACCACTTCTGGCGGAACAGGACACTGTGATGGAAACCAGAGTGCATGGAAATGCCTTAGCGGTACCTATTTATCTACTTGCTCACTATGGGAGCTCACTCCGTTGCAGGGATTCGAACCGCCGACCTTCCAATTGGCAAGCCTAAGAGGCTCAGTGGTTTAGACCACAGCACCACCCGCGTCTCTATGATTCAGGGTACAAGAACAGAGATTCCAATTAAACATTAGGAAGACCTTTCTGGTGGTAAGAGCTGTTCAGCAGTGCAGTGGACTACCTCAGAAGGTTTTGGACTCTCTCTCCCATCCAACAGAGGTTGGTCGTCCATTTGTCAGGGATTGTTTAACTGTGATTCTTCTATTACAGGGGTTTGGACTAGATGACCTTTGGGATGACTTCCAACTACGATTCTATAATAATAATAATAATAATAATGCTGCAAGAAAAAAATAAAAATAAAAATATTTTCAGTATTTCCATCCTTGATGACAACACTTTAGAAGTTTGGACTCCTCCATCCTATTACCAGGTGAGTCAGCAAGGAGTCGGCATTCACTTTGAAGAAGCTCAACATCACATGTTCCCGCTGATTTAGACACATGGCAGGGATTACCTGATTTAAAGGGTGTTGCCCCAAGACATCAAAGATCTCCGGTGCATGAATCATATGATACTCAAAGCCCTGGCAGCGCAAGATATAGTATTAAGAACCAGCTGTTAACTTGTATTTATACATTTCAATGCAATAAAACAACTTTGACCTTAAAAAAATATTGATGGTGTGCAACGAGATGTTCTATGGCCCAGATTTTATTTATTTATTTTTATTGCCTTGATAGCGCTCCTCCTCCTCCTCCTCCTCCTCCTCCTCCTCCTCCTCCTCCTCCTCCTCCTCCTTCTCCTTCCTGGAGCTCAATGGTTCTCTTGTTCCTTATTTAATCCTCAAAAGAATCTTGCGAGTTAGATTGGGATGAGAGGTGTTGATTGACCCAAGGTCACATCCAGTGAGACTCATCGCCTCTCCCAAGTCCTAGTCCAACACACTAAGCAATATATTTCTTTGATGGTTCATTTTGCCCTGACAACCTCTGTGGAGATTGCCTGATTTAAAGCAAGAAGTTTTAGATTGCCTGATTTAAATCAAAAATGTTGATAGGTTTGCTCCACCCCAGCCCACCCTCTTTCTCCTTTTAATTTATGCATTTGCTCATTTCTTATTCTTTTTCTTTAGTGCGTTTAATATCTGCCTGCCGCCCTAAGGGCCAAGGGTACATCACAACCATATCAAAACATGGCCTCAAAATCATTCAAAGTAATCCTCCTTTGAAATTGAATTATGCATTTTCCTTTGAAAAAATGAGCAATACTGTATAGGTTGCATCCGGGTAAGACCTACTCTGAGGAAACCCCTTAAAATAAATGAAATTGAATTCAGTTATTTCTTGCTTCTCTCTCCACAGAGCTCAAGGTGGTATATACAAAGTGTTCAAGGTAGCTTGAGGGTTGCTGGGGGGAGTTGTTGCTGGATTTTTTTTATTTTTATTTTTTATTTTAGATCTTGAGATTCATGTGGAAATTGTTCAGTTCAGTTGCGATGTTCTTATTTATTGTTTATGGCTACATTTGTTATGTTGCAGTTATGTATTCCTTCGCCTATCTGGACCCTGCAATCATCATAGGAGGCCCTTCTTCATGTGCCTCCTTTACGAGAGGTCAGAAGAATGGCAAGAGAAAAGGCCTTTTCTGTAGTTGCTCCCCATTTGTGGCACATTCTCCCTAGGAAGGCTCACCTGGTGCCTTCGTGATTTGTTGTTGGTTAATCGTTTAGTCGTGTCCAACTCTTTGTGACCCCATGGGCCATAGCATGCCAGGCACTCCTGTCTTGCACTGCCTCCCACAGTTTGGTCAAACTCATGTTCGTAGCTTCGAGAACACTGTCCAACCATCTCGTCCTCTGCCGTCCCCTTCTCCTAGTGCCTTCAATCTTTCCCAACATCAGGGTCTTTTCCAGGGAGTCTTCTCTTCTCATGAGGTGGCCAAAGTATTGGAGCCTCAGCTTCAGGATCTGTCCTTCCAGTGAGCACTCAGGGCTGATCTCCTTCAGAATGGATAGGTTTGATCTTCTTGCAGTTCATGGGACTCTCAAGAGTCTCCTCCAGCACCATAATTCAAAAGCATCAATTCTTCGGCGATCAGCCTTCTTTATGGTCCATCTCTCACTTCCATACATCACTACTGGGAAAACCATAGCTTGAACTATACCGACCTTTGTCGGCAAGATGATGTCTCTGCTTTTTAAGATGCTGTCTAGGTTCGTGATAGGTGTAAGCAAAAAGTCCCTCTCCAACCAGGCCTTTGGTTGATTATCATCCTATATCCTTTTAAATGTGTTTGTGGGACGGCAGGTTATTGTTTTGTTTTTATTCCCCTTTTTGCATCTTATCTTGTAGTTTTATGCTATGTGAACCACCCTGAGACCTTTGGATGGAAGACAGTATGCAAATGCAATTAAATAAAAAAGGAAACAAAATGTTGTAAACTGCCTCGAGCATGGCTTGAACTGTGGAAAGGTGGCATACAAATAAAATTATGTATGTATGTATGTATCTACTGCATGTAGATACATGGCTCTACCCATCTTCATTTAATCCCTTCAAGATCACTGTGAGGTAGGTTAGGCTGGAAGGCAGTGGCTGGCCAAAGGTCATACACAGTGAGCTTCATGGTTGAGTGTGGATTCAAACCCTGGCCTCTCCCAGGTCCTCTTAACACTGAGAGCCAGTGTGGTGTAGTGGTTAAGAGCAGTAGACTCGTAATCTGGTGAACCGGGTTCATGTCTCTGCTCCTCCACATGCAGCTGCTGGGTGACCTTGGGCTAGTGACACTTCTTTGTTGTGGGGGTTGTGGGGGAGGAAGGGAAAGGAGAATGTTGGCTGCTTTGAGACTCCTTTGGGTAGTGATAAAGCGGGATATCAAATCCAAACTCCTCCTCCTCCTCCTCCTCCTCCTCCTCCTCCTCCTCCTCTTCTTCTTCTTCTTCTTCTTCTTCTTCTTCTTCTTCTTCTTCTTCTTCTTCTTCTTCTTCTTCTTCTTCTTCTTCTTCTTCTTCTTCTTCTCTGCCCACCAATCCCAGGCGCGCAGCAGAAAAGCCTTTGGTCCTCCGATGGGCTCTGCTCCGCTTGGCAGCGGCTGCTGGCTGGCCTTGCTCTTCAATCCCCGGACTCCAAATCGCAGCCCCGGACTCTCGGCCTGGTGCCCCTGAGAGCCTGGCACCCGGGTGCCCCGCACCCCTAGAGCCTAGGGGTAAGCCGGCCTTGGATGCTGCCATGCCCCGGGAGGAGGATGTCATGAGTGATGATAGCGGTGAAGGTGGCTGCGAGGAAGCATCCCATTGCCTCTCCATGGCCACCGCAACCAGCCTCCTCCCTTGGGCAGCGGCGACTGGAGGGCAGGTGAGGAGGAAGAGAGGTTGCCTCTCCTACAGCCCAGCCCCTAGTGACACACTGGCTCTAAGGGGATGCAGAGGGCAAGGACCCCGCCGGTGGGAAGGTAAGGGGAGCAGAGTGGAGTGCAATGAGTATTTTTTAATCATCATCATCATCATCTGATTATGCATCTGAGTCTAATTTTGCCCCCTTTCTAAAATGTATTGATTGGTGTGTGCCTCTTTTTTGTAAATCTACTAAAGAATAGAATAGAATAGAATAGAATAGGGATTAAGAGGTGTTCTCAGGACAGTGGGAGGCATGTTTATTGTTTCCCTTTGGGGAAGTGATAGTGACACTCACCATTCTTCCGACAGGAAATGCTCTATGAGTGGAGGGACAAAAAATAGGGGGTTGAGGAGGGTCAGTTGGGGAGGAGTGAGAAATGCCCCTAGTGTCATCCAAAGAATGTTGGAGAGTATGTTGCATTTCGCCCACACAAGTCACAATAAATAATGACATAGCAGAGCATCACAATTAGGTACAACATAAATAATATAAAACAATTCACAAACAATCAGTAAAACAATTGCAAGTCATCAGCAAAACAGCCACCTTCTATAAAACACTATTAACAAGAGATTTAAAAAATAATAATAGGCTGAACGGCACAAAAACAAGTCCTATTATAAAATTCACAAAGCATTACAGCCCTCATAACCCACAGAATGATATTAAGAACATTAACAAACTAACAAACAAAAAAACAAATTAAGCACTGCTGAATTCACACTCTCTCACCCCCACCCCCATGACTCATAGTCTTCCATAGAATTGGAGAGTTGCCAGGGACCCAGAGTTCCAACTCCTAATGAATTACCTGCTACAGTTGCCTCAAAGTGATGTACAGTAAAGACAGAAAGGGGGGAGAGAGAGAGAGAGAGAGAGAGAGAGAGAGAGAGAGAGAGAGAGAGAGAGAGAGAGAGAGAGAGAGAGATTTTGTTTGTTTGTTTGTTTGTTTGTTTGTTTAAAAACAAAACAAAAAACAGCTGATACATTTAATACAAATCTAAAACAATGCAAAATAGACACCAATGTCAAGGAACCATTTATCTACCTGGAAAATGCTGCTTGAACAAAAATGCCTTCATTTTCCTCCCCTGGAAACAGTAGATCTAATGCATGGGTTGGCAAACTAAGGCCCGGGGGCCAGATCCGGCCCAATCGCCTTCTAAACATAGCTGCCAAGTTCTCCCTTTTTAAAAGGGAAATTCCATTATGCTGAATAGGCTTCCTCGCGAGAAAAGGGAAAACTTGGCAGCTATGCTTCTAAATCCAGCCCACGGACAGTCCAGGAATCAGCAGAACGTGTGAGTAGAATGTGTGCTTTTATTTAAAACGCATCTCTGGGTTATTTGTGGGGCAGAGGAATTCCTTCATTTCCACACACACCCATATAGTCTCTCCCCCCCCCAAAAAAAGGTCTGAGAGACAGTGGGCTGGCCCCCTGCTGAAAAAGTTTGCTGACCCCTGATAGTGGGTGCCTCTCATATCTTGACAGGAATGCTGTTCCACAGAACAAGGGCGGCCACACTATAAGCCCTGCTTTGGGTCACTGTGGAGTGGGCTTCAGACAACAGTCAGTCACAGCTGTTGATTTCAGCGCATCTATTCTCAGCAGGTTTTATCTGGACACAACCTTATATTTCTTTTTAAAAAGAGAAACAGGGCAGGGAATAGGAACATGTCACATAAAACACACACACACACACACACACACACACACACACACACACACACACACACAATATCCCTACTGAATAAGAACCAAAGGCCCATCCTGCTTTGCAAAGTGGCTGGCAGAATGATTCCCAGAAGCCAATCAAGACTGCATATATCCTTCCAATATTAAATATTCAGAGGTGCATTGCTTCTGAATGTGGAAAATCCCATTTAGATATCACAGTTGTAAGACATGGCTAGACTTATCCATGCCAACCCAATGGAGGCACGGGCATTGCTGCATCCTTTAGGAGACACACACTGAATGAGGATACATTTCTCTCAGTCCTGGAAGGGCCCTTTAAACCCATTCTGGATGCGCAAGAATTACCCTGCTGGATCAGACCGAAGGTCTATTCTAGTCCAGCATCCTGTTTTCCACAGCAGCCAATCAGATGCCTGTGGGAAGCCCACAAGTGGGGCAGGAAGGAAATAGCCTTTCCATCTGGTTTCTCCTCTTCAACATCTGGTATTCAGAAGAGCACTGTGAATACAGAGCTTCCTTTTGACCAGTGTGGCTAAGAGCCATTGATAGACCTCCCTTCTTCCTCTTAAAGTCCTATTAAAGCCACCTGAGTCAACACCTCTGATTTGATTAGATATCTAATATGCATGCACTATGTAGATATTAATATTAATCAGCCCTGAGTGCTCACTGGAAGGACAGATCGTGAAGCTGAGGCTCCAATACTTTGGCCACCTCATGAGAAGAGAAGACTCCCTGGAAAAGACCCTGATGTTGGGAAAGATGGAGGGCACAAGGAGAAGGGGACGACTGAGGACGAGATGGTTGGACAGTGTTCTCGAAGCTACGAACATGAGTCTGACCAAACTGTGGGAGGCAGTGGAAGACAGGAGTGCCTGGCGTGCTATGGTCCATGGGGTCACGAAGAGTCGGACACAACTAAATGACTAAACAACAACAACAACAACAACAACAACAACATGTAGATGTACCTACATTGAGACAATGTTAATACAATGTATAAGATTACAGGCAGGTAGCCATGTTGGTCTGCCGTAGTCAAAACAAAACAAAACAAAATCCCTTCCCAGAGGCGTCTTTCCTACTGGGGCTACTGGCGCAATGCGCCAGGGCGCCAGCCTCTCAGGGGCGCCCCAGCAAGTGGGGGAGCTGCGCGGCTTTGCTGGCAGCAGGAGTTCAGGAGGGCGCAGTGGAAGAGGTGGCGGCTGGATGCTGAACCTCCCAGCATCAGTTTGCCGCCCTCGCCCGCCTTCTCCATGTCGTGCCTTTAAGCCCAGGGAAATGCAACAGGGGGAAGCCAAGGGGGGCTTGGACAGCCACACAGCCGCCGCGTAGGCATTGCAGCCTCTCTGATGGGGCTGCGGAAGGAATCTCGAGAGGGGCCGGCAGGCCGAGACGGGAAGGTCAGCAGCAGCTGTGTGCGTCTTAAAGGGGAAGAGCGCATGAGAGAGCTGGAAAGAATTGCTCCCTTTCTCCGCACTTTCGCCTGCTGCTGCCCAAGGATCTCCCTTCCTGGTCCTTCAGTGGGAAGAGCCGGGATGCTTCCCCCCCACCCCACCCCACCCCACACACTTCTAAGAGGGCCTGGGGGAGGATTACTTGGACGCTGGTAGAGGGGTCCCGGGGGAAGCCTTGTTAGTCTGTTGCAGCAGAAACATGAGTGTATTGCGGCGCTTGTTTTAGAAACATTGGGGATGTGCCTCTGTGGATCAGGCTTCAGCGGCGTAGCGAGCCGCTGCGACACCCGGGGCGGCGAATTGCCATGCACACGGGGGGGGGGGCATGGCATCACTACGTAACGGTGCATGCATATAACGTTAATAATAATAATAATAATAATAATAATCATAATCATAATCATAATCATAATCATAATTGAACCTGTCCATCTGGCTGGGTATACCCCGTCCATCTGGCTGGGTTTCCCCAGTCACTCTGGGGGCTTACAACAGAAAAATGAAATAATCTATTAAACATTAAAAGCCTCCCTAAACAGAGCTGCCTTCAGATGTCTTCTAAATGTAGAGGGGATCGTAACCCCCCTGCAACTTCAAAACGGAGCCTAAATGGAGCGTCCAGGCTCCAGGTAGATAGTCCACTGGCACAGCATGCCATGCCATGCCGAGCGGGCTTTTTACCAGGAGGCCTTGGGAGCCACTGGGTGGGGCGCTGACTGTCACCCTCCCATAGTGGAACCTGGGGTGGCCTGCCCCCTACGCCCCCTAGCTCTGCCCCTGTCAGGCTTATATCCCAAGTGTTAAAACGTGGGGGGCACCAAGGGATCCTTGCACTTAAGATGGCCCTGTTACTTCCAGTAGCACCTTAGAGACCAACTAAGTTTG
Organism: Zootoca vivipara; assembly: GCF_963506605.1. Taxonomy (NCBI): domain Eukaryota; kingdom Metazoa; phylum Chordata; class Lepidosauria; order Squamata; family Lacertidae; genus Zootoca; species Zootoca vivipara. Next base: position 36,024,943 of record NC_083292.1, on the reverse strand, counting down.
TCATTGGTATGAGCTTTCGTGTGCATGCACAAACTTCCTATCTGAAGATGGGTGCTGCACATGAAAGCTCATACCAATGACAAACTTAGTTGGTCTCTAAGGTGCTACTGGAAGGAGGAAAATTTAAAATGTATAAGAGTAATCACTGGGCATCACTTGTCAACATTGGGAATGGTTTGCTCATAAATGGTAGCAACTTTATGATGGGCACTGACTACACATGATGGTGATGAAAGAATCTCTTCTGGAGTTGGGCTCCATGCTATAATATGGCAACTGGATTGCGTCTGAAGTGAAACTGGTTTTAGGAAGAAGCCCCGAGCTCCTGCTGCAGTTTTGCTGGGTCACCCCACAAATGAAAGGGAGCTCCTCCTCTCCCCACTGCATTCAGCGGCAAAAGCTGGTAGATCTTTATAAAATCTTCAGATAAGTCATGGCTGCCGAATGTATGAACATTGCCTATCCTTGATCTCCCAGACTTCAAATTTGACTGTATTAAATTCACTCTTCATTACGGTTAGGAGCATACCCTCCAACATTTCTCTGGTGGAAATAGGGACACCCTATTCCATAATAATAGTATTAATATTAATATTAATATTAATATATCTGACTGAGTGGCAGCTTCCAACACATATGAAAGCATAATAAAACATTAAACATTAAAAAAACCTTCCCAATACAGGGCTGCCTTCAGATGGCTCGGCGGTTAAATAAATCCATACCCTCCAACATATCTCCAATGGGACATTCTACCATACCCTCCAACATTTCTCTGATGAAAACAGGGACATCCTAGGGAAAAGTGGGACATTCCAGGCTCAAATAAGAAACCGGGATGGCTTTTGTAAATCCAGGGCTGTCCCTGGAAAATAGGGACACTTGGAGGCTCTGTTAAGAGCTTTGAGCTTCTATCGGTTTAGTCCATCTTGATGGTGTAGTTGAAAGGTAGGCAATGTGGTATGCTCACTTTAACAGAAATCTAGTGGAGGGGGATTTCATTCCAGAAAATGGCATTCCTATTATAACCATTATTTTCTTTAAAAAGAAACATAGAATTACAGAATAAAAGAATTATAGAGTTGGAAGGGACCCCTAAGAGTTGGAAGCCCCCCCCCCATTTAGTCTAATGCCTTACAATGCAGGAATCACAGCTAAAGAATCCTTGACAGATGACCATCCAACATCTGTTTAAATACCTCCAGTGAAGAAGAGCCCACCACCTTCCATAGTCATAATCAGAAGGTTCTTTCGGTGCCTACAAAAACCCCACAACCATCTCGAATTAGATTTGGCTTGTGGCATACCACTATGTTGGTAAGGGCCATTGGGGGTTTGGCCCAGGCATGTGGGTCCAGATTGGACCCTTACCTCAATCGCAAGTCACTCTTGCTCAATGGTGCATCCCTTGGCAAAAGTAGTGTGAGCACACCAACATGAAGCACATCAAGATACAATGAGGAAAATGATGTGTGCTTTTAATTGTGACCCATGTGGACTAGAAGGAGGGCATGGCTGACCAACTGGGATTTGTCAAGCTCTTCCAAGGTAGGTTTTGTAGGGTGCTGGGTTCACCCAGTTCAGCATGACCAATGCCTACCCAAAATTTAGCAATGGCCATCCAAGGGTAGCATTATGTCTATCCCCCAGCTTGTTAAATATGAAAGAGCAGCAGGGTGTTGACGGGCATGGCATGCTGAGTTGACACTGAGATGCCTTTGATAAACTAATAGCCCCAAAGGAGGGAGGAAAAGACAATTAAAGCAATTAGGATGTTGCATCTGTGTGAGTGAGCGTGGCCTACCTGGGCTGATAATTAATTAGGATTTGAAAATCATGTGCACAAGGGATGTCTCATAATCAAAAGACTGCCCCAGATAGGGTATAAAAGGGCAAGGCATCCAACACTTCTCCAACATCCTCACTTGATCTCCATCGTTCAGAAGTCCAAGTAAGTCCTTGCAGTGATACAGTCTTTTAGTGATGCTTCAGAGCTTTATTTGATTCCTATTGTTTTCCTAATGTGGCAGTGGTGGTTGGATCTCAGAAGAACATTACTTGACTTTGTCTTTCTTTCAAATGATTCCTCTCCTAGTCCTTATTTACTTACAGTGGTGTAGCAAGGGGGGGCGATGGGGGCGGGTCGCCCCTGGTGCCACCTTGGAGCTGGGTGACACTCGGCACCCCCCATGGGGGAACTTTTTTTTTTCTGTTGCATGAGATTTTTCAACTGTTCTTATATGTTCTTTCAATGCTGATTTCATATCTGAAGTCGGTTTTGTTCTGTAAGATCTAGTCCCCCCCCCCCATTCATGATTTTCACTTTTCACCAGAGCCAGAGCCGTGTTTTTTTTGGGGGGGAGAGGTGACAAAAAAAATTCCACACTGGGTACCACCTGGGCTTGCTAAGCCTCTGTTTACTTATTTGAAAATATCTTGGCTGTAGGTTTTAGAACAGCTGGTGCTGGACTCCAGTGTTGTGTTGTAGGAAGAGTGTTGGACTAAGACCTGGGAGACCAGTTTTCAAGTCCCCATTTGGCCAGGAAGCTCACTAGGTGACCTTAGGCCAGCCACTGTCTCTCGGCCACTCAATACCTCGGTGGATTGTTGTGAGGGTAAAATGGGAAGCAGAGAAGCATGTACACAGAGAAGCATGAACTCCTTAGAGGAAAGGGAGGATAGAAATATAATAAATGAATTATCAGCCTTGGTCAACATTGCCAGTTACCAGGTAAGATGAGAGGTGGAGTCCAACTTCCTCCCTCTTGCCTTAGAATAAATTCATGTGGATTTCCAGCTTGGGGAATATGACACTCCTGCTGTTGCTGAAATATAATTCCCCTCATCCCTGGCCATTGGCTGTGTTTGGTGTGGCTGGTGGAAATTGCAGTTCTCTAACAAAACTCAACTCCATCTACACTAGATTAGATCAATTAATGTAGTTAACGTGGTAATGTCTATTAATTTCAGTGGGTATACGCTGAATATAATTTAGTTGTCTGTAACCCTCTAATGGCAAAAAGGGTTTGGAACCTTTAGGATTGTATCCAATAATTCTGGGAGGTATAGTTTGTTAAAAGTGTTGGGAATTGTCAAGAGACTCCCAATTCCCCTCACAGAGACACAATTCCCAGTCCCCTGTGAAGAGGGCTTGTTAAACTACTCCGAGAACTATAGTTCTGTTTGGGGAATAAGGGACAGACTTCTGACAGCCTTAACAAACCACAGCTCCCAGAATTCTTTGGAGGACGCCATGATTGTTGCAAGTGATGCTATAATGCTTTTACATCTATGGTGAGAATGTGGCCTTAGTTTTGATCCAGCCCACAGTATTGTGCTCCCCTCAGTGTTACTCCATTCCGACACTTGACCCTTTCTGAACTTCGCTCTGCCTAGTCAGAAGTTCCTCCAAGTTGACTCTGCTCTGTGCTGTGTTGTTTCAGATCCAACTCCTTCTCCAAGCAACATGAGCATCTTCAAGCACCAATCCCAGTGTGACCCAGGTTATTGCAGACCCACCTCCTCCAGCAGCTGCCATGGAGGCTCTGGGCATGGCTACAGCTCTGGAAGTTGTTATGGAGGCTCTGGGCATGGCTACAGCTCTGGAAGTTGTTATGGAGGCTCTGGGCGCAGAACCCGCTATAGTTCTGGAAGCTGCTATGGTGGCTATGGGCAAGGAGGTTACGGGCGAGGCTACAGCTATGGCAGTGGTTGCTATCAGCCACTGAGCTATGGTGGTTTTGGTTCCAGAGGCTGGGGCTATGGTGGTCAGGGTTGCGGACGTATTTGCTACCAGCCAATAAGTTCTGGCAGCTGGGGTTACGGTGGCCGTGGTTGGTACCCACAAGGCGGATATGGTGGCTTGGGCTATGGTGGGTACGGATATGGGGGCTGTGGTTATGGGGGCCTCTATGGCCGTGGCTCTAGCTGCTATCAGCCATGCTATGGCTATGGATCCAGGCGTGGAAGCTTCTCTTACCCCATCGTCCGAAGGAACAGCATCTGTGGACCCTGTGGACCCTGCTAAGCCCTGGAGAGGACCTTCTAGTGGAACGTGAAGAACCAATGCAGGCGCAACAAATGCATCATTAAGCTTTGCCGGGCTCTGCTTTCGGAAATGCTGAGCCCTGAAGAATCCCAGCAGGAATCAGTGGGTACGCAGCACTTCTGCAAACCAATCCTGTACCTGCCTCTGTTAAACTGCTCTTTACTTGCTCCGGACTGTTGTCTCTATAAAGGCAGATCTAACGATTTATGCTGTGGCCACTTATTGTGATATAGATATATTTTGTCTCCAATGTGACAATAGAAACATCATTTAGGTCTCTGCCTATGTCCTTTCACTCAGATCAAAGCCAACGGTTTTGCAATGATACAATCCAGTTTATGATCCCAAATTTCAAACGCCAACAATAATAACCAACCCAATAAATAAAAGCTTGCTTTGCATCATAATTCCAGTCTTCTCGTGTTGTTTTATTGTCCACACACCTAACCTTTGGTTCTTCCTCCACACAAATGCGGGTAAATACTCCAAATAGAAAGTAAAGCTTATATCTGACACTACACAGCATTCTGTCACACTTGACCATGACCAATAAATAGAACCCAAGATGTGCAGATGAAGGGAGTGGGATGCAAACGAGAGCCCACTCAGGTCTTGCAATGTCACTGAGCTCCATAGCAGATAACCAAAGGGATATAACATGCAACACAGCTGGTTGGGATCAAAACCAACCCACATGCCCCAGAAGGATTATTTTGGGGTCCCACTGCTTTCCCCAGGGAACCCCTCAGTTTAGTGCTGAATTGGAAAAATGCCACTCTTTTTTGCAAATTGACTTTTGTTCTAATTCAGTGCTAAACCACAGGCTTTTTCTAGGGAAAACAGCAAGACAAAAAAAACAACCCACTTGAATCGATGCCTAGAAGTCATGGACGAGCAAAAGAAATCTCATACCAAAAGAAGGGTGAATGAGCCTTAAGGGCAATAAACTCAATGGTAGAGCACCTGCTTTAGATGCAGAAGGCCCCAAATTCAATCCCAGGAATCTCCAGGTATGGCTATGAATTTCCCCTGAGTCTGAAACCGTGGAGAGCTGCTTCATGGTCTCACTTGGTATAAGACAGTTTCAGATGTTCTGCCCTGGGTGGTGGAGGACTGAGGATGTAGCAATGACTCCGCTACTCCACTACACCTTGCCATGGGCCAGACAGGCTTTGGATAACCCATAAGGCACTAATCATTTAATGAAAATAGGGGCACTATTATTTTAATTGGCAGCAAGAGCTTTCATAGCTCAACACTGGGGGAAAGCGGAGGTGTCCACAGAAGCTGAGAGGGAAATTAAATGCTGGAGTTTAATTAACTTTGTTAAATTGGCTCATTGTATTAAGATTAGGGAGGGAGTAAATGCTACAGTAGAATGAGTTAATCCCTTCCAACTCTACAATTCTATGGTTATATGATTCATCTAGGTGGAATGAAGTAGACTGAGCTATTAACTACAGAGTTACGGGTTCAGACAACACCTCAGACCATGGTTAACAAGAAACAGAAGCAAAGGGTTGCAATTTCTACCTTGCCACCATGCCAAAAAAGGGACATTTAGAAGACACCACATTGTGTATTCCTGAGCTGGACCTCAATTGGTGATTTTAATGGTCACTTTGGAGGAGGAAATCCACCACAGGAAAACCAGCTTGTGAAGAGTGTCCCTATGTTCCTCTATAGCAGGTCAGAGACAAGGGGGCAGTGGTTTTTCAGAACATAAGAAGCCAGACCATAACAGCCTGGACCATTAGTCCATTGAGCTCATTATTTCCCATACTGAATGGCAACAACTTTACAAGGGCTTCAAACAGGAATTCTTTCCCAGAGCTACCTGGAGGTGCCGAGGATTGAACCTGGAACCTTCTTCGTGCAAAGCAGATGTTTTATTACTGTGTTGTGACCCTTAAAATGTATGTCAAGTAACCAGGAACATAACAACACAGGAAGCTGCCTTACACTGAGTCAGACCACTGGGGTCCATCTAGCTTAGTATTGTCTACATCAACTGTCAGCAGCTCTCCAGGCTTTGAAGTATTTCCCAGCCCTACCCAGAGATGTTGAGGGTTGAACCTGGTACCTTCTGCATGCTAAGCAGTTGCTCTACCATTGAGCCACTTCATTTCCTCCATAAAATAGAGACTACCCCTATTAGACAGGGTCAATCAGCGTGTTTGCACATAGCAGCAAACCAACCTAAGTACTTTCAAAGGTCTAGTAGTGGATCAGAGTCACAGGTAGCCGAAGATCCCCAGCAGGGTCCCTGTTTCCAGTGTTAATAATAATAATAATAATAATAATAATAATAATAATAATAATAATAATAATAATAATTTATTATTTATACCCCGCCCATCTGGCTGGCTGGGTTTCCCCAGCCACTCTGGGCAGCTTCCAACAGAAATATTAGAATACACTAATTTCTTAAAGATTAAAAGCTTGCCAAAGCCTCTGAATCAAAACAAAAGTGAACTTTTTAGCCACTGAGAAGAAGTCTTTCCACTATTTGTGCTGATTGCAGCCAATCAGAGTGAGAGTTGGCTGCTGAGGACGGGTTCCTACGGTCCCCCAGGAGAAGGTGTGTTGAAAGAACACCAAGGAGGAGTTGTTCTATGAGCTCCAAAGGTCAGCATTTAGGAATGTTAAAAACACAAGGTGCTCCTGTTTCAAGGTAATGGTGTGCAAATTCTCTCATGTACTATGGAATATCAAGAAAAAGACAACTTAAGTCATTTGAAAAGAAGATATTGGAAAACTCCAAATCATCTGCCCATATTTATCCACAAAAAATAGTAGATCGAGTTGACAGGCAATACATGGAGATCTGCATTGATCATTGCAACACATCCCTAATTATTATTATTTCATAATTATATTGCATAGATTTAGAAAGGAGCATGGCTTTGAGAGGGCATGGCTGCCATTATCACAAAGAGGCACTGAACTCACCATTGCACTACTAGATGCTTTTGTTATTCTTGAGCAAATAATGACAAGATAAGGAGCTCTTTCATGAAAGTAAGGTGGAGCGAAAATGATAAAAGAATTATGGTAAATGTGATAATGCTGACTATATGGAATGCCAGTGAGGGCAGGTGGAGGAGTTTGTGGGTTCCTTTAATTGGCTATAAAGAAGGGCTAGGACATGCTTGTGGTGAGGCCAGGTGACACAAGGTCATGTGGGAAGGAAGCTAAGATCATAAGTGTTGCTGAACTATACTTTTTTTGCCACTGTATTCCACCCAGCATGCAATTTCTAAAGCACCTTTGAGCGTTGGAACATACCAGGAATGTTGAGGTGTGACCCAAAAGGTCTGGTAGAACTTCTTCAGGGTGAAATAAGGTTCCTGCTACAATAAGTGGATTCCCAGGGAAAGCAGTAGACCAGACAAGCAGTTAGAACCACCTTGGTTTTAAAATGAAATGGAAAGAAAAGCTGGAATTTGGGGAGGAGCTGGTGATGTGATGGAGTTGCCCTCTGGAGGATTTTTGTGTTTATCTGTGGCTGTCTAATCCTGTGCCAAAAGAAGCATTCATACAGGTTGTTCTAGCTCCACTGCCAGGGGCAGTAATATGCCTCTGAATTACCAACTGATGAAAATCACAACCCAGGAGAGGGCTGTTGGATTTGAGGTCTGCTTGAATAGATGGGCCTTTGGTCTGACCCAGCAGGGCTTCTCTTATGTTAATGGTCAAGGATGATGGGAGTTGTGATCTGACAGCATATGGAGGACATAATTCCGACCACTCCTAGTGTACACTTGATTTCTGAACCGCATTACTTGACAAAGAAAGACAAATAAATGTGTGAGTTGATTCCATTAAAATGCTTGGTGTCTGAGTGGATATGGAAGTTCTATCAATCATTGTCTCCCACACACACACACACACACACACGGTTTCCCGAACCTGTCTCCAGCTATTTTTGGACTACAAGTCCCATCATCCCTAGCTAGCATGACCAGTAGTCAGGGGTGATGGGAATTGTAGTCCCAAAACAACTGGGGACCCAAGTTTGTGGGAAACCCTGCACTAAAGTAATCAACTGTTGAAAATGTACATGTGCATGGAACCTCTTGGTGGACTACAATTCCCAGCATCTTTGGCCATTGGACATACCTGGGATGATCAGTGTTGTAGACCAACACCTGGGGACCCAAGGTGAAAGAACATTGCCATAAAGAGATTAGTTCCCATTGACTTCAATGGGTTGGTTCATCTTGGCAAATCCTGATCTGTACCATCATAATCCTCAAGGCTCATGGATTACATTCATAAGAGAAGCTGGCCAGTGACCTTCTGAAATAATGAGGAGATGAGCAGCTTCCATAACTGTAGCCTCCACAGGGCAGAGCTAAGCAGCTACCATAACATGGTATGTTTGGTGCCACAACAACAGCCTCACAGCTGTCAGAGAATCAGTCCTGGAATGGTCACAAGGAAGGGTGGAGACTAAATTGTGACTTCCAGTGGTGGGACCTGTGAGACACAAGCAACATTGGTGCCACAGAGGGCAAGGGGGTAGGTAGCTGCTGACCATCTAGATCAGGCATCCCCAAACTGCGGCCCTCCAGATGTTTTGGCCTACAAGTCCCATGATCCCTAGCCAACACGACCAGTGGTCGGGGGAGATGGGAATTGTAGTCCAAAACATCTGGAGGGCCGAAGTTTGGGGATGCCTGATCTAGATGTAGTTGGGCTCCAACTCCCATAACCCCCTGCCAGAATGGTCAGTGGTCAGGGATGATGCAGATTATATTGCAGTCATATCCCCATGGAAGATTTAACATGTAAGCCTTCATGACCACCAGTTAAGGCACAGATGGGCACCTCAGATGCTGTCGGACTCTAGCTCCCAGCAGTACCAGCTAGCATGCCCAAAGGTCAAGGGTGATGGTGGGAATTGTGTCCCAGCAACATCTGAAGGGCCACCTCTGTTCAGAAGAGTTTGGATTTGATATCCGCTTTATCACTACCTTAAGGAGTCTCAAAGCGGCTAACGTTCTCCTTTCCCTTCCTCCCCCACAACAAACACTCTGTGAGGTAAGTGGGGCTGGGAGACTTCAGAGAAGTGTGACTACCCCAAGGTTACCCAGCAGCTGCATGTGGAGAGGCGGAGACGTGAACCCAGTTCCCCAGATTACGAGTCTACTGCTCTTAACCACTACACCACACTGGCTCTCAGTGTTAAGAGACATGGTTCTACAGCTAGAGATCCAATAGCAAAATCCAATACTTTACTTTGAAACGTTTTGGACCTGAATTACCCTGACTTTTTAAAATCCCACACCCACACACCACTCTTCCTTTTCTCCTTTGCTGTGATCTGAATATATTGTGCTGTCAAGCTTTCTAATGAAGGTGTCAACATGACACCTGGTGGAGCAACTGCATGAAGTCACTTGCTCCTCTTCTGTACTGGGCTAACCAAATGTAAATTTCCCTGGCATGCTATGCTTTGCAATGGGCATGAGGGGGCAGCATATGATAAGAAAAAAGTGGGAGCTTCTGGGTAGTAGATTTAGAAGCAAACAGCCAATCAAAAAACTTACTTCCATCAGCACCACCTCCTTACAACTCCATGCTCTAAAACACAAAACATTATAAACATAGCAATACAAGGCTGCCTTCAGGTGTCTTCTAAAAGTTTTATAGTTCTTTATCTCCTTGGTATCAGATGGGAAGGTTTCCCACAGGGAGGGTGCCCTGCAGAGAAGGCCTTCTGCCTGGTTCCCTGTAACTTCACTTCTCACAACAACAAAAGTTATCCTCCAAGCCCCATCCAACCAAAATTTGCTGGGTGTTGTACAGTCGGAAAGGCCTCCTCCAGTAGACCACAGTGACCTGGGTGGACCATATGGGAAACAGCAGCCTCAAGATAGCCTGGTGTCAAGCTTTTCTGGGACTTTGAAGGGCAAAGCACAGCACCTTATCACACTTTGTATTTTAAACTCCCTCTGAAAAGAAATAAGAATATAAGAAGAGCACCAAAGCTGGATCTGGTCCAGAAGCTCATCTGGCCAGCAGATAATCATCATCATCATCAACAACAATTTATTTATACATACATACATACATACATACATACATACATACATACATACTCCATCCATCTGCCTGGGTTTCCCCAACCACTATGAACAGCTCCTAGCAGAATATTTTTAAAAAGTGATTGAATATCAGACATTAAAAACTTTCCTAAACAGGGCTGCCTTCAGATGCCTTCTAATAGTCAAATAGGGAAGGCATTCCACAGGGCAGGCGCCTCTGCCTGGTTCCCTGGTTCAATTGCAAAGGAGACTCTGAGATCTAATTTGCACAATTTATTTGAGAATTACTTTTTTATTCTGTGTGATAAGGAATTCTGGTGGAACGGATCATGGTTTTAGGCATATGTAGCAATTGATGGGTCTCCCCCCCCTCCCCTTCCTTGGATGATGCCATGACCTTTGGCTAGCACAATACAAGTTTATGTGTGTGTAAGTTCATCTGGCCAAGTATCTTGTTCTCACAGTGACCAGCTTGATGCCTCTTCTGGAAAGCCTTCAAGCAGGATCCGAACACAACAGCAACTATCCCCACCTGTGTTTCCCAACAACTGCTATTCAGAGGCATGCTGCCTCTTGCAGTGGAGGTAGAACATAACCTTATAACCTTATCATCCAGTTTCAACACATTGGTCCTAGTCCTGCCTTCTGGGGGAACAAAGAACAAGTCTTCTCCCCCTTGTACTTGACAGCCCTTCAGATATCTGGCAGCTAACATGCTTCCCCTTCACCCTGTCTTCTCTGGGATAGAAATAGAATCATAGAATTGTAGAGTTGGAAGGGAGTCAACTGGTCCAACTGGTCCTGGGGGTCAACTGGTCCAATTCCCTGTAGAGAGCCAGCGTGGTGTAATGGTTAAGAGTGGTAGACTCGTAATCTGGGGAACCGGGTTCACATCTCTGCTCCTCCACATGCAGCTGCTGGGTGACCCTGGGCTAGTCACACTTCTCTGAAGTCTCTCAGTCTCACTCACCTCACAGAGTGTTTGTTGTAGGGGAGGAAGGGAAAGGAGAATGTTAGCCACTTTGAGACTCCTTAAGGGGAGTGAAAGGCAGGATATCAATTCCAAACTCCTCCTCCTCCTCCTCCTCCTCCTCCTCCTCCTCCTCCTCCTCCTCCTCCTCCTCCTCTCTCTTCTTCTTCTTCTTCTTCTTCTTCTTCTTCTTCTTCTTCTTCTTCTTCTTCTTCTTCTTCTTCTTCTTCTTCCAATTCAGCTGCTCTTTCCAAATCCTGTAACATCCAGGACATCATCCACTAGACATGGTTTAGTGCATCAATTCATTTATTTTTTGCACCCAGAACTGGAGATGGTACTGTAGAGGCAGCCTAAGCAGAGTGGAACAGCTTGGAACTGTTACTACTTGTGACCTGGACACAATACTTCCATCAGTGCCTCCTGTGTTTGCATAATACTCACGAGAACAGCTGAGTGTTTACTCCAGAATCTGGGGCAAACTGCTGCATTTCAATATTCCCCATGGTGGCTAATCAAGTGCCTCGATGGGAAGCCCAGAAGCAGGGTTGTGTTGCATCAGTCCTTGCCTGCTGTTGCTCCCTAGTGACGAACTCACAGGCACGGTGTCATTGAAACTGAAGCTTTCGACTAACTTCTCAGAGCAGACCCACTGAAATGAAGGAACCTTAGTTGTGCTTAGTGGGCTTACTCTGAATGGCACTGACATTGGATATAACCCATTAAATACAATAGCAAATAGCAAGTGGTGTACTTCACCTCCTTAAAGGTAACAGCCCTCCCTGGCTGAGTACCCTAAACAACAGGTACACAGAAGTACAAAGCATGTCCATTACCTCTCTTAAAACTTTAGAATATGCAACATTACCAATACAGTGGTACCTTGGTTTATGAACGCAATTGGTTGCGGAAGTCTGTTCATAAACTGAAGCGTTCATAAACTGAAGCGAACTTTCCCATTGAAAGTAATGGAAAGTGGATTAATCTGTTCCAGACGGGTCCGCAGAGTACTCACCCTGAAGCATACTTAACCCAAAGCATGGGTATAATTGGTTCTGGAAGTCTGTTCATAAACTGAAGCGTTCATAAACTGAAGTGAACTTTCCCATTGAAAGTAATGGAAAGTGAATTAATCCGTTCCAGATGGGTCCGCGGCATTCGTAAACCAAAAATTCGTAAACCGAGGTGTTCATAAACCGAGGTTCCACTGTATGAAGTTATTTTGCGCGGTCAGGCGGAATCCCCCAAAATCCCAGGCAGCCCCCGAGCGGAATAATGACACCAGACAACGTTCTATAGGATTAAAATTGGCCACAACTTTATTAAGATTCAGATGTAGGGAGACCTTGGCTCAGGCATTGGGCGTTTATCCTTCCCAGCCCCCAGCTGGGGGTCTGGGTAATTTTTGGGTTATCCAGCATATGTGGGAGTTGGGCTAGTTCTGGAGAACATATGTTCAAGCAGATAGCCCGCCCCCTTTCATCGCGGCTGGAGGGGGTGGGCAATGATGAATGGAGGGGGTGTAAATGCCTTCCCCCTAGACCTCGTTTATGGGAACCCTGGTATCGCCACCACAATGGGGGCGGGGGGTCACCTCCCCCATGCCCCCCATTCTGGTAAATGACTAAAGGATTCCACCCAAGGCTTGCACCCGCCAAAGTTGTGATGAATTGCTACAGCAGTGTTTCTCAACCTTTTTTGGGCCACGGCACACTTGTTCTATGAAAAAAAATCCCGCGGCACACCAACTCTGTGCCGCCCTATATTTAGTTTAGTTTGGAGGGGAGACGTAATCATTACACACACAGGTGCAAAAAGTGCATGGTGTAAAAGTTGGAGTTTAATTGCAAAATACTGTTGAGGGGTTCCTTTGCGGGTCTGTTCTGCATTATGTCCTTGGCGGAGCCACTCGCCGCCTTCTCCCCGTGCGCGCAGCCCCGACGGCGGAGTTTCTGCAGCAGAAGGGAACAAACGACGGACCCACCTCCGATCGGTCCCTGTCTGTGTGGGCTGGGGCTTCTTGGTGAGGCTCCCTTTTGAGGCTCCCACATGCGGCTCCGGAGCCGCGGGTTGCCGACCCCTGGGCTAGCAAGAAGAGCACCTCACCTTCTGCAGGACTCCTTGCCGAAGAGGCCGCTCACTCCCGCGCCGACCAAAAAACTCCCGGGCGCCGCCAGCAAGAGGAGCAAGAGCGAGACAAACAGCCGCAGTGGGGGCTGTTGAGAGCTGCGCTCGCCCCGCCCCCGTTGTGACCCGGCTGGCTTCTTTTCCGGCGGGTCAGCGCCCCTAATGGCGGCCGCCAGTCACGTGACAGGGCAGCAAATCGCCCTTCTTGTCGCCAGCGTCTCCGCGGAACAGCGGTTGAGAAACGCTGTGCTACAGGAAAGGCAAAACCTGCCAATGCAGGGAAAGTTCTTTCCGGCCCTTCAACAGCGGCCTTGCCGTAGCAGCGCCTGTGTGCGTGTTCACCTGTGGAAAAAAGGGGGGGTTAACCTGTAATGTAAGCATTAATTTTGGGAGTGGAGGGTGGGAAAGCTCTGGTTGTCTTCGGCTGCTTCCCAGGTATGTCTCTCCTTCTGCTGTCTGCACTGTATGGTTACCTCCTCCTACCTGGTCAATCCCCCCTGGCAACACCTCCCCCAGCTGGATTGGCTGGCTGGCTGTGTGGGCGGAGACCACATGTATCCAGCCCGGGAAGGTGGTGTCAGTCTCTGAACTGCTAAGGGCTGTCCAGGGGTTCCCAGGGGCTGCATGCGACTGCGCAAAATGTGCACCCCCTTTTATATGGGGAACGGTCATTGCCTTCCCTGTCAAGCGAAGCTAGAGTTGCTTCCATGAACCTGATGTTCTCCAGAAGTTTCATGAAGCTGTCCAAGCTTTCAGGCTGAACCTGGAACTTTCTGCATGAAAACAAGTGATCTACCACTGATATAGTTCTATAGGACCAGAGGGAAGATAATCTGTAGGAGAAGCCACAGCTTCTCAGATAGTTTCATACAGTTTCATAGGTATATAACATCCAACGAGGTATTGCTACTTCTATTTTTTTTATTTTAAAAAAAAAACCCTTCACCCACTGACACCTCTGCAAATTATGGTTTACTTCATCCTCAAATAATGTTTTACCTCATTCCCATTAACCCCACATAGCAACCACACAAGAATCTTCTTCTTTCTTCTTCTTTGGCGATCACTCGTATCCGAGTAAGATTGTCTTCCATAAACACAATTTTAACAATGGGTCTGTAAGTGACTGTGGAGGCCAATTATGGATCCACACGTCCTTCCACAATGGGGACATTGGTTTCCAGGCGGAAGTTGATCATGGTGTGGATTTGCCAAGTGTGCCTTCCTCTTAGCATGTTTCTCCCTTGCGACCTGCGATTGAGTTTCTTCAAAGCCCATGACACCTTTGGTAAAGGCTGTTCTCCAACTGGAGGGCTCGCAGGCCAGTGTTTCCCAGTTGTCAGTGTTTATACTACATTTTTTAAAGATTTGCCTTGAGGCAGTCTTTAAACCTCTTTTGCTGACCACCAGCATTACACTTTCTATTTTTAAGTTCGGAATAGAGTAGTTGCTTTGGAAGACGATCATCAGGCATTCACACAACATGACCAGTCCAACCAAGTTGATGTTGAAGAATCATTGCATCAACACTGGTGAGCTTTGCTTCTTCCAGTACACTGATATTAGTTTGCTTGTCTTCCCAAGTGATGTGAAATTTTTTTTCGGAAACACCGTTGATGGAATCTTTCAAGGAGTTGGAGATGGTGTTTGTAAGTGGTCCATGTTTCACAAGCATATAGTAAGGTTGGTAGTACAATAGCTTTGTAAACAAGCATTTTGGTTTCCCTGCGAATGTCCCGTTCCTCAAACACTCTTCACTTCAACTGGGAGAAAGCCGCACTCGCAGAGCTCAGGCGATGCTGGATTCCGGCATCAATGTTGGCCCTTGTGAAAAGGTAACTGCCTAGGTAGGAGAAGTGATCAACATTTTCCAACGTTACACCACTGAGTTGGATTTGTGGCGCTGCAGAGGGTTGTTTTGTACTTGTTGATTCAGCACTTTGGGTTTTTTTGGATGTTGAGTGATAGGCCAAGCTTTTCGTAAGAACTTGAAATCTATGTGCAGAGAGAGGAGAACTTAGGAAGGGGGGGGGAATCCCCTCTGGCACAGGAAACCAGTGGGCTCAAGTTGCCCCTATTGATCATGCTGGCTGGGCATGATGGGTGTTGGAGCCCAACAACATCTGGAGGACCACACCATTTCCTACAGTTTCCTACCCAGAAAATATCATGAGTACATCCTGAGTCCCACATGGAAGGTAAACCCATTGTAGCTGGAGCTCCAATATTTGATTGGTTACGTCAACCTTCCCCCACCCCAATCTGTTACCCTCTTAGATATTCCTGGACAACAACTCTTATGATCCTTCTTGGGCATGATAACTGTGGATGATGAGATTTGAAGCCTGACATCTGGAGCACCACAGGTTCCCCCTTCAGTGCTAACAAAAGAAAAGTCAAATGTACACCATGAATCCGAAGTATACACCTTGAATTCCAAGTAAACCTGTCCCAGGTGGGGTTGCAACACATGGTTGATTGGTTGGTGAGATCAGTCTTTTGCCAACCTGAAGATGTTGCTGGACTCAAACTCCCATCAACATAATTTAGCCAAGTTAAAACAGTACAGTGCATCATCAGAGATCTACAACCTCTCCTGGACAATGACAGCTCCCTTTCTCAAGCTCTGGGAGGAAGACCTTTCATTGCCTACAGACAGCCACCCAATCTTAAACAACTCCTCACCCACAATAATACAACCACCAGACTTAACATGGACACTGGTACCAGAGCCTGCAATAAACCCAGATGCCAACTTTGCTGCCACATACACCCGGACAACACCATTACTGGCCCCAACAACATCA